>NC_060188.1:30007082-30287082 GCF_021184085.1 Oncorhynchus gorbuscha
GATGAGAGAGAGAGAGATGAGAGAGAGATATATATATAGAAAGAGAGAAAGAGAGAGAGATATAGAAAGAAAGAGAGAAAGAGAGAGAGAGAGATATAGAGAGAGATATAGAGAGAGAGAGAGAGATAAAGAGAGAGATAAAGAGAGAGATGGGAGAGAGAGATAAAGAGAGAGATAAAGAGAGAGAGAGAGAGATTTGTTGTTTTTCACTTTATATATTCACTTTGTATGTTGTCTACCTCACTTGCTTTGGCAATGTTAACACATGTTTCCCATGCCAATAAAGCCCTTGAATTGAATTGAGAGAGATGGGAGAGAGAGAGAGAGAGAGAGAGAGAGAGAGAGAGAGAGAGAGATGGGAGAGAGATGGGAGAAAGAGAGAGATGGGAGAGTGAGATGGGAGAAAGAGAGAGAGATGGGAGAGTGAGATGGGAGAGGGAGAGAGAGAGAGATGGGAGAGGGAGAGAGGGAAGTGGAGGAAAGAGTGGAGGGAAGAGTTAGGGTTAGATATGGAGAAAGGGGAAGAGAGAAAGAGAGAAAGAAAAAAAGAGAAAGAGAAGAGAGAGAAGAGAGAGGAGAGAGAAAAGAGAGAAGGAAAAAAAAGAAGAACGAGCGAGCGAGAGAGAGAGAACCAAAATATCTTTCTGGACACCACATTCAATCACAGTAAAGAAGGCATCAATCTAGCAGTTAAAAACATCAACTATATATTCAGGCAAAAAGCAAAAAAAAGCACTACTGAGATTGATAAAAAACTAAACAAAAAACACCACAGATGACAAGGTTTGATGCAGATTGTAAAATTATATGGAAAAAACTGTCCAACACTGTCCAACCAAAAGCACAGAGACACAAATAAGGGTGAATTACGCCTTCATTGCTGTGTGAATTTAAAACTCAAATTGGCTATATTAAAACGGTCCAGTTTGATCCTGAGTGTAGGTTATTTCCCTGACATTTGGAATCATAACCCCAATCTTTAAGAACAGAAACAAATTGGAGAGGGAAAGAAAGAACGAAAGAAAAGTGGAGGGAAAGGGTTAGGTTGAGACAGAGATGAGAGAGACAGAGATGAGACAGATGAGACAGATGAGAGAGACAGAGATGAGACAGATGAGACAGAGATGAGAGAGACAGAGATGAGACAGATGAGACAGAGATGAGAGAGACAGAGATGAGACAGAGATGAGAGAGACAGAGAGAGGGAGAGAGGAGACAGAGAGAGAGAGACAGAGATGAGACAGAGATGAGAGACAGAGAGAGGGAGAGAGGAGACAGAGAGAGAGAGAGACAGAGATGAGACAGAGATGAGAGACAGAGAGAGGGAGAGAGGAGACAGAGATGAGAGACAGAGAGAGAGAGAGAGAGAGACAGAGATGAGAGACAGAGACAGAGAGAGAGACAGAGATGAGAGACAGAGAGAGAGAGAGAGAGAGAGACAGAGATGAGAGACAGAGAGAGAGAGAGAGAGAGAGACAGAGATGAGAGACAGAGAGAGACAGAGAGAGACAGAGATGAGAGACAGAGACAGAGAGAGACAGAGATGAGAGACAGAGACAGAGAGAGACAGAGAGACAGAGAGAGAGAGAGAGAGAGAGAGAGACAGAGATGAGAGACAGAGACAGAGAGACAGAGAGAGAGACAGAGATAGAGACAGAGACAGAGAGAGACAGAGAGACAGAGAGAGAGAGAGAGAGAGAGACAGAGATGAGAGACAGAGACAGAGAGAGAGACAGAGATGAGAGACAGAGAGAGAGAGAGAGAGAGAGACAGAGATGAGAGACAGAGAGAGAGAGAGAGAGAGAGACAGAGATGAGAGACAGAGACAGAGAGAGACAGAGATGAGAGACAGAGACAGAGAGAGACAGAGATGAGAGACAGAGACAGAGAGAGACAGAGAGAGACAGAGAGAGACAGAGAGAGACAGAGAGAGACAGAGACATGAGACAGAGACATGAGAGACAGAGACATGAGAGACAGAGACAGAGACAGAGATGAGAGACAGAGATGAGAGACAGAGATGAGAGACAGAGATGAGAGACAGAGATGAGAGAGACAGAGACATGAGAGACAGACATGAGAGACAGACATGAGAGACAGAGATGAGAGACAGAGATGAGAGACAGAGAGAGACAGAGAGAGACAGAGATGAGAGACAGAGACAGAGACAGAGACAGAGAGAGACAGAGAGAGACAGAGACAGAGACAGAGACAGAGAGAGACAGAGACAGAGACAGAGACAGAGACAGAGACAGAGATAGAGATAGAGATAGAGATAGAGACAGAGACAGAGACAGAGACAGAGACAGAGACAGAGACAGAGACAGAGACAGAGACAGAGACAGAGACAGAGACAGAGACAGAGACAGAGACAGAGACAGAGACAGAGACAGAGACAGAGACAGAGACAGAGACAGAGACAGAGAGAGAGAGAGAGAGAGAGTTAGGTTTAGAAATAGAGATATAGAGAGAGGGAGAGAAAAGAGAGGAGGGAGGGTTAGGGTTAGATATAGAGATAGAGATATATATAGAGAGAGTGGGAGCTAAGTGAAGAGAGAGAATGGAGACAGTAAATTGAAGAGAGAAAGTGGTTTTACTACACTTTTCGGCTACACACATTACTGCAATGTAAACTTGTCACGTCCTCCACCTCCGGAGGTAGGGTACGACACTCGCCCGACAGTTGCCGGCCTCTAAGCAGGGAAGTGTAAACACAATTGCCTCGTTGAGCCAAAACTGCTACAGTAAAAATGTAACAAATGAAATGCACAGACATTTTCCTTACATGTTCTACTGAGTTTGTAACCTGTAATTGTAGTAACAGCTTGTGACATTCTGAAATTGTCCCCATAGCCGTAAGTCTCAACAGCGTTTGTAGTTGTTGTTGCCGCCGCTTGACTGAACTGAGCCACCGATGTCCAGGCAAGGAGCAACTCCCCGGAGAATTCTGAACGTTTTCAGTCACAATTAGCTTTTACCTCATAGGGACTTCCATCGACACAGGACAAAAGACGCCGGGTTTGTTCAAAGGTAACTGCAATACGCTAGCGTAAGCCTTAAGAGCGACCATCTCGCTGCTCGATAGACGCGCCAAGGCTCACCCTAGCTCACGTTAGCTGGCTGTGTAGCCTGCATTATAACATGAAGGTCACCGTGCGAGAAAGAAAAAAAACGCAACTGTACTTTTTCTATTCGAATGGGAGGGGTAAACGGTCATTATTAATGTGCTACCGGTTACTTGATTGTGGCGCGCGATGTTAGTTACCTGGACGGAGTCGGCTGTGTGGCGTCAGCTAACCGAATGTGTTCCCGGACAGGAATTAGAAACCCTTTTTGTCTTCACATGCTCGTGAATTGTTGCGGAATTCAAGAGTGTAAACATGTTTTAGGAGAAAAGCCACTCGGGTTGTTTAACAGCTCGCCAATTGGAGCTGCCGACCACGAACGAGGCGTTGCCGGCCGTAACGAAAAAGGTAAGGCGAGGACGTAGTATGAAATGGGAAAGTAGATCTCTCGTGACTCTGCTCCTCACTCTCCTTCACTCGTAGTGGGAATAGGGCCTAAAGTCGAACAGCAGCTTGTTGTCGTCAGTGTGAGAGAGCTCTTTTTGAGCTGAGCAACATCAACAGCTTGGCGCGAGTCCCAGTCGGGCTGGGGAGGAAACCTAGATGATAACACCAGCGTTTGCCAGTGTGTGTGTGTGTGTGTGTGTGTGTGTGTGTGTGTGTGTGTGTGTGTGTGTGTGTGTGTGTGTAGTTATAAACATAGGAAAGAGACAGTCTTTCCTGTTGCACAGGCAGCGAGATGAGGGAGAGAGCTGGTCTCACCTTTATACACTATAGGGGGTTCCTCCCTAGAGGGGACACTCACAGGACTGGCCAAATATCACACACACACACATGCTTGAGTACAGACAGGACATCCAGCCAACTTGACAACTGCGGGAAGCATTGAAGTGAACATAGGCCAGCATCCCTGTGGAACGCTTTCGTCACCTTGTAAGAGAACTCAAGATTAGGATGGTGTTCCTACTGTTTTGTCCACTCAGTGTAAGTCTGTGTGGTGTGTGTGTGTGAGGGAGATGAGAGGGGGAGACGGACAGGGGATGATGGAAAACGAGGGATGATAATGAGGGACAGGGGAAGGAGAGAGAACGACACACTGAGGTTACAAAGGAGAGAAAGTGAGAGACACAGGAAAGTCCATAAAACAATGATATATAATAAGCGACTTAGTCATGCGTGCCAACATTTTACATACATAGGGTGGTCCCGGGAATCGAAACCCACTACCTTGGCATTACAGGCACCATGCTCTACCAATTCAGATACAAAGGACGAGAGAGAGAGCGAGAGACAGAGAGACATGCATAATATGACATTTGTACACTGAGTATAATGTTTACTGTTCATTTTTGATTGTTTATTTCACTTTTGTATATTATCTACTTCACCTTCTTTGGCAATGTTAACATATGTTTCCCATGCCATTAAAGCCCCTTGAATTGAATTGAGAGAGAGGGAGGCACAGAGAGAGACACAGTGAGAGACACAGAGAGAGAGAGACACAGTGAGAGACACAGAGAGAGACACAGTGAGAGACACAGAGAGAGAGACAGAGAGAGAGAGACACAGTGAGAGTGTATTTTGGTGTGTTCTTGTATCCACGTGTCCGTTTGATTCTGGATTTGTCTGTGTGAGTCCATGATTGGGAGTGTGTGTGTGTGTGTGTGTGTGTGTGTGTGTGTGTGTGTGTGTGTGTGTGTGTGTGTGTGTGTGTGTGTGTGTGTGTGTGTGTGTGTGTGTGTGTGTGTGTGTGTGTGTGTGTGTGTGTGTGTGTGTGTGTGTGTGTGTGTGTGTGTGTGTGTGTGTGTGTTCCTGGGAGAACAGAAATGAGAAATTAGAATGAGTTGAAATTAGACCAGACTGGAAATCCTCCCCTCTCTTACATGCCTGGCAAGATAGATGACCACACAGCCCGACCGCCAAGGGCTGTGTAGTTTCTCCCACTTTACCAACTCCGTATTTTTCTTGCCATCCTATCGTTCCCCCTCTTCCTCTTCTCCGCTCTCCTGTGAGAGCCTCTCCTGTGGCCCGGTGCAGTAGATGTTCTCAGACTGTGATCGTGTCACTCACTCCAGAGACAGACAGGACAGTGCTTCTCTCCAGCAGAGGGGAGGACTTTGGAGGCACTCTCTGGAGTGCCTTGTCCTTCCAGTTTACAATCCTGCCGTTCCCAGGGAACTAAACATATTTTGGCGTGGCGAAACGACATCCACGGAGGTTATTTGAGGATAAACACACACAGACACACACACACACACTAGACCTACATAGGAGCTCACTCATGTACTCCTTCCACAAACAGAAAGACAGAAACATGTTCTAGAAGCATGTGTACACACCCATTCCCAAATGCCGCACCTGACTCTGATAGCGTACTGCTATTTGGCATAGATTGGGGCATATGGCTGGCATACAGCCAAGCACCTTGGAAGAGGCCTACCTCGCACCGTGGGCGAAGCCCTAACCCTGGAGAAACAGCCGTGTCAGGCTGCTATTGGCCTCCAAAGCAATGGTCTGCCATGGAAGTGACGTAGGCAGCTACAATAAGAAAGCGAGAGAAGATATTAGCTTTAGTACTCATTGCTCGACTGCTTCTGGGCTCCTTCGTCTCAGTGTCCGAACCCTTGTCTCAATCTCACATGGTCACTTCCGCTTGGGCAGGGATTCTCCCTCTCAGCAGAGAGTTCGACGGATTTATTGTCCGTAGCTTATGCCTTCCCATACCATAACCCCACCATGGGGCACTCACAACATTGACATCAGCAAACTGTTCGCCCACACGACACAATGCACGCCGTCTGCCATTTGCCCGGGAACAGTTGCAACCAGGATTCATCAGTGAAGAGCACACTTCTCCAGCGTGCCAGTGGCCACCGAAAGTGAGCAATTATCCACTGAAGACGGTTACGACGCCAAACTGCAGTGAGGTCAAGACCCTGGTGAGGACGACGAGCACGCAGATGAGCTCCCCTGAGACTGTTTCTGACAGTTGGTGCCGGCTGGTATCAGATGATCCCACAGGTGAAGAAGTCTGATGTGGAGGTCCTGGGCTGGCATGGTTACACGTGGTCCGCGGTTGTGAGGCCAGTTGAACGTACGACAAAATTCTCTAACATGAGATTGGAGGCGGCTTATTGTAGAGAAATTAACCAATTGCACGCTCCTTGAAAACTTGAGACATCGGCGGCCTGGTGTTGAGTGACAAAACTGCACATTTTAGAGTGGCCTTTTATTGTCCCCCCATTGATCGTGCTGTTTAATCAGCTTCTGGATATGCCACAGCTGTCAGGTGGATGGATTATCTTGGCAAGGGAGAAACGCTCACTGACAGGGATGTAAAAAAAGATGTGTGAGAAATGTGCTCTTTCTGTGTATGGAACATTTTTGGGATCTTTTATTTCAGCTCATGAAACCAAGACTTTACGTGTTGCGTTTATACGTTAGTTCAGTGTACTATACGAGGTAGATAGGAGGGTGGCAGAGAACTAAAACAAGATAGAACTAAGGGAGTAGGGAGAGAGAGGGAGAGAGTCGAATCTCCTTCTCGTACTAATGTCCATTGCATCTGAGAGGAGTGTGAGAGGAATGAGAGGGGGCAGGGAGACGGTGTGTGTGTGTCCTCTAATACGCTTGCTAACCGGTGTGTTACTGTTTGTGACTGCGCTTGTAGGCAGACAGTATGAATATCACGGTTTTGTTTCTTGACCGTAACCGAGATCACACAGTGTGTGGTTTTCTCCCCTGCTACCTGGGCTGTGGTAATGGCGTAGGATGGTTTTCTCCCCTGCTACCTGGGCTGTGGTAATGGCGTAGGATGGTTTTCTCCCCTGCTACCTGGGCTGTGGTAATGGCGTAGGATGGTTTTCTCTCCTGCTACCTGGGCTGTGGTAATGGCGTAGGATGGTTTTCTCTCCTGCTCCCTGGGTTGTGGTAATGGCGTAGTATGGTTTTCTCTCCTGCTCCCTGGGCTGTGGTAATGGCGTAGGATGGTTTTCTCCCCTGCTACCTGGGCTGTGGTAATGGCGTAGGATGGTTTTCTCCCCTGCTACCTGGGCTGTGGTAATGGCGTAGGATGGTTTTCTCCCCTGCTACCTGGGCTGTGGTAATGGCGTAGGATGGTTTTCTCTCCTGCTACCTGGGCTGTGGTAATGGCGTAGGATGGTTTTCTCTCCTGCTCCCTGGGTTGTGGTAATGGCGTAGTATGGTTCTCTCCTGCTCCCTGGGCTGTGGTAATGGTGTAGGATGGTTTTCTCTGTCAAATAAACGCTATGATAGAGTTAGGCTGGGGCGCCAACCCCAGACACTAGCTAACAAATGACTCAGTCAGGCTGAGATATCGAACCCCCTCTTCTCTCAGACAACTAAAGTACACTCACAGATGACTAGCTACACTCTCAGTGTGTGTGTGTGTGTGTGTGTGTGTGTGTGTGTGTGTGTGTGTGTGTGTGTGTGTGTGTGTGTGTGTGTGTGTGTGTGTGTGTGTGTGTGTGTGTGTGTGTGTGTGTGTGTGTGTGTGTGTTCCATAGACATAGATAGACCACTCATCTTTGTATCTGTTCCATTATGGCGTCTGTGAGAATATGGGCAGCACCATTGAGGCCATCTCCATTTTGAAGGTACATTTCTTTGTCTACTACTTCCATGAGTTAGTAAACAATTTGAGAGGGGTGGACACTGCCACCTGGAGGATGTTGTATGAACAGGTATAAAGCCAAGGTTAGCGATTCACTGCCACCTGCTATGAAACGTTTGCTCGCGATGATAATTCATTGGCTGACCCCTCCTAATGACCCGGATGGAATCATGTGATCCTTACATCACCCAGAGGAAGTCACACCCAGATGACTACTTCAAATTGGTGGACGCCCTCAATGGTAATGTCCATGCAAAAATGGGTTCTTTGCAAGTAGTGATCTCTATCCATCTCTATGACACACACACACACTCCAGCTGTAGCCCAGCAGAAGTTGTCTGAGCCTCCGATAGCATGATCAGCTGATAGCTGATCGCATGAGAACACTGGAGCACAGGAGATGAGGATCAGCTTTACCCCCCCCCACACACACACAGTGTTACAGTCTCAGGAGGAACATGCATTGACATGATCCATTCACTCATATACTGTGTAAATCCCCAAATAATCCTCTCTACCAGATAAACACACACACACACACACACACACACACACACACACACACACACACACACACACACACACACACACACACACACACACACACACACACACACACACACACACACACACACACACACACACACACACACACACACACACACACTCTCTCTCTCTCTCAGTAAGGACAAATGTGCAGTAAATATAAAGAACACATCGACACACATATCATAACCCCCACACACATATCATAACCCCCACACACATATCATAACCCCCACACACATATCATAATCATATCGTATAGAAATACTTCATTTTAGTTAGTTAGTTTTGAATGTACCGCTAAGTGAAAAGCCTCTTACATAACTAGAATACACACAATACAGAGCCGCACAGTCTTCCTACACTTAGAAACACATAGACAAACACATCGCAAGCTGTGACTCAACGAACGAGTACATAACATGTACAGACAGAGAATGGGTCTTGTGGGTCTGTCTGATCAGCTACATACTCGCCCTCCCTCCCCCTCTCCAGCTCCACTATACAGAGGCGGAAAGTGAGAACGTCATTTCTCTGTCAGCACCGTCACCACCACCACCACCACCTCCATAGCATCCCTGCTCACCCGCAAGCTAACAAACAGCTCGCTACTGCTGGCCCACATTGACATCGGAGTCATTTAGGTCCAGAGCGACCGACGGGAGCAATGAGGGTTAAGTGCCTTCCACAAGGGCACATTGAAAGATTTGTTCACCTAGTAGGCTCGGGATTCAAACCAGCGACCTTTCTGTTTACTGGCCCAACGCTCGTAACCGCTAGGCTACCCTCCGGCCTAGAGCTACACGGCTAAAAAAAAAAGTCCCAAATACACAGATGAAACCCAACTATCACTGCAGACATCTGAGAGCTCCGCTTTCTTTTTCAGAGATAGTCATCTTGTGATCTGTCCCGGGACAACATACCGGAGGGATAGCCTATAGTCTGGTTTCAGCCCCTCTTCTCTTTTCATTTCTCCTCAGCTGGACAAAATCGGCAAGGAGGTGAGTTAGCCTCCTGAAAGACAGTGTTGGCCAGTCCAGCTATTTAGCCGCGTTAGCCTCAACCACAACATACAACGGCTAAGCCTACAGCCATATTGATGCCCAATGTTTTGTGCTAAGCCATGTAAAAGTATGGGTAAGCCTATAAACGTGTTTGCAACCACGCCAAATACATTTGCTGAGAGTTTAGCCTTTCCACAGCCTTGCTAATGCCTTAGCCATTTTACTAAGAAGATATCTTGAAAAGCTGCATCATAACAATAGTCAACGCAGACATTACAGCTCATTTCACTAAACAACAGACATGAAAGACATGACCTGTGTAAAATTGGGCTTGATTAAAGTGTCTGACTGGTGTCTAAGTGTTTGTCGCGTTGGCTGCTTTGAGACGATGGGAGGCTTTGAAGTCAGCCACACAGCGGAGCACATGATGACAAATCAAAAGAAGAGGAGAAGAGAGGCGAGTGACACGAGACAAGGCCACCGATTGTAGTCTGTTAAAACTGAAAAAAAGCATTGGTTGTCTGCGAATTTAGTTAACAGAGCAGCCATTCCTTGAGTCCCCAAGCGTCAGTGGACAGATGCAAGGTCTCCGCCCTTGGGAGAAGAGATTCTTTATACACTACATAACCTAAAATATGTGGACACCTGCTCGTCAAACATCTCATTCCAAAATCATGGGCATTATTATGGAGCTGGTTCCCCCTGTGCTGCTGTAAGAGGCACCACTTCTTTAGGGTGGCCTACCACTTTGCGCCTGAGCCGTTGTTGCTCCTAGACGTTTCCACTTCAAAATAACAGCACTTACAGTTGGTCTTGGCAGCTCGAGCAGGGCAGAAACGTAACAAACTGACTTGCTGGAAAGGTGGCATCCTACGACAGCGTCAAGTTGAAAGTCACTGAGCTCTTCAGTAAGGCCATTCTACTGCCAATGTTGGTCTATGGAGATTGCATGGCGGTGTGCTCAATTTTTTACACCTGTCAGCAACGGGTGTGGCTGAAATAGACAAATGCAGTCATTTGAAGGGGTGTCCACATACACTATATAAACAAAAGTATCACTGGAGCTTCCTGGGTAAAAAATTCATTTGAATTTCTCAAATGAACACTTTAGAATAGAAATGTCACACTATAAACTATTTGTCACCAGTCTTGAAAGCTAGACGCCAGTTAGACAAGCTTACTTTTGGACGCCAACAAAACAAAACCTGAACCACTTGGAGACATCTGTACTTGCCTAATTCTGAGAAAGAGAGAGACAAAAAAGAAGGAAAATCAACTGTAAGTGTTGCTCAATGCCTACGGCAACAACAACAAAATAGGAGAAAGAGCATGTTTGCTTTCAGAGTGTCCTGCAAGTCGTATCTCTCTGTTATCTGGGCATATTCCCCACAGGCTGGGTGAAGGGTTATCAGTCTGATGGTGTTTCTACAAACACAAACACACACACACACACTCTCTCTCTCCTCCCCTCACTCATTCCTGTTGTAAATGGTGATCGCGTCAGATAATGAGCATGCTGTACCTCAGTGCCACTGGCCGTCGATTCATTGGAGTCTAACTCCCCTCATGGCTATCTCCCTAAAGCAGATTGATGAAGGATAAGAAAGATAATGCTGAATATTATCTAGATTGAAGAGAAGACACACCCTCACCCCGCACAGTCCCCACTGAGACGGCTCACAATCCCAAATTATGTCACCCCTCGGGGAAAGAGAAACGTTCGATTAGCTCGTTAGCTTGAGGAGTTAATTGTTCTCTATCAGCAGGTTAAGTCTACCGATGGTCGCCGAGTGGTGATGGCTAGGACCTCTCCTATCAAACCACAGTAGAGCACATGCCTCCAAGGCTGTGAAACATCCTCAAATTAGTCCTTAAATGTACATCAAAGAGAACAATGAGATATTGTAAAGAGAACCATGGAACACGATGCCCCTCTGGACACTGTGTCTGGACTAGAGGTCGACCGATTATGATTTTTCAACGCCGATACCGATTAAATCGGCCGTTTAAATGTTTTTTATTTGTAATAATGACAATTACAACAATACTGAATGAACACTTATTTTAACTTTATATAATACATCAATAATATCAATTTAGCCTCAAATAAATAATGAAACATTTTCAATTTGGTTTATATAATGCAAAAACAATGTTTTGGAGAAGTAAAAGTGCAATATGTGCCATGTAAAAAAAGCTGTTTTAAGTTCCTTGCTCAGAACATATGAAAGCTGGTGGTTCCTTTTAACAAGAGTCTTCAATATTCCCAGGTAAGAAGTTTTAGGTTGTAGTTATTATAGGAATTATAGGACCATTTCTCTCTATATGATTTGCATTTCATATACCTTTGACTATTGGATGTTCTTATAGGCACTTTAGTATTGCTAGTGTAACAGTATAGCTTCCGTCCCTCTCCTCGCCCCTACCTGGGCTCGAACCAGGAACAGATTGACAACAGCCACCCTCGAAGCAGTGTTGCCCATGCAGAGCAAGGGGAACAACCACTCCAAGTCTCAGAGGAAGTGACGTTTGAAATGCTATTAGCGCGCACCCCGCTAACTAGCTAGCCATTTCACATCGGTTAACCCAGCCTAATCTCGGGAGTTGATAGGCTTGAAGTCATAAACAGCACAATGCTTGAAGAATTGCAAAGAGCTGCTGGAAAACGCACAAAAGTGCTGTTTGAATGAATGCTTATGAGCATGCTGCTGCCTACCATCGCTCAGTCACACTGCTCTATCAAATATCAAATCATAGACTTAATTATAACATAATAACACACAGAAATACGAGCCTTTGGTCATTAATATGGTCGAATCCGGAAACTATAATTTTGAAAACAAAAACATTTATTCTTTCAGTGAAATACGGAACCGTTACGTATTTTATCTAACGGATGGCATCCCTACGTCTAAATATTGCTGTTACATTGCACAACCTTCAACATGAAGTCATAATTATGTACAATTCAGGCAAATTAATTACGGCCTTTGTTAGGAATAAATGGAATTCACACAGTTTGCAATGAGCCAGGCGGCCCAAACTGCTGCATATACCCTAACTGCTTGCACGGAACGCAAGAGAAGTGACACGATTTCCCTAGTTATAGAAATTCATGTTAGCAGGCAATATTAACCAAATATGCAGGTTTAAAAATATATACTTGTGTATTGATTTTAAAGAAAGGCATTGATGTTTCTGGTTAGGTACATTGGTGCAACGACAGCTTTTTTTGCAAATGCGAATCCCGAGCTGACAAGGTAAAAATCTGCTCCTGAACAAGGCAGTTAACCCACCGTTCCTATGCAGTCATTGAAAATAAGAATGTATTCTTAACTGACTTGCCTAGATAAATAAAGTTGTAAAAAATATTTTAAAATGTGTAATTATTATTATTTATTTTTTTAAATCGGCAATTCGGTGTCCAAAAATAATGTTGCCTGCTGACTGTGCACTATGCAACAGAGACCAGACGAGATGTCACCCAGACCCATGGCCTCTCATTGGTGATCTTACGGGGCTATTCCCAGCAGTCCTGTGGCCAACCCATGGAGTCTCTCCATCGGGACACCATCACCCGCCATGTGACCGTCAGTGAGGCGCAGAGGGACAAGAGGGGCAAATGTTCTAGGACATTTTCCACTAACGGCCGAGAGGACGACGGCAACAGAAACACCATTCGCTGACAAAGACAGCAACAGCAGCGTTCCATTCGTCGCTTTCAAAGCCTTTTAAACACACGTTCCCCCGTAGGAGTTCTCCTTGATGTTTCAAAGTAATGACGTTTCGAAGAATCGATGTGAATTACTCCCTAACAACATGCTCACTCATCCTCTCTAATGTGAAGATACCTGGGGGGGGGAAATGTGGTTTGTTTATACGCGCACACGCCCGCACAACCATTACGCAAGCCCCCTTATATCAGTTCACCACACCTCTGTACAGCTTTGGGGCAATGCAGACAGGAGGGTTATACAGTACGTGACCTGGTTGGCATTTGAAGCCTGAGCGATGCAGTACCTTTGGGCTGGGGATATGATGTGGGACGGGATGAGGAGCGGCTGGTATAATGAGCTCATAACCGTGAATCATGGGAAGAAAGCGGGGGTAACATTTAAAAGCTCCAAATGCCAACCTCGGTTATGAGGAATGTCAGGAGTGCATCACTCACTCTGGAGGCATCATCTGCTGAGAGAGATTGGGAGAGAGAGACAGGGGGGAGGAGAGAGAGAGAGAGAGATGGGGAGAGAGAGACAGGGGGGAGGAGGGAGCGAGAGAGAGAGGAGGGAGCGAGAGAGAGAGAGAGGAGGGAGCGAGAGAGAGAGGAGGGAGCGAGAGAGAGAGAGAGAGGAGGGAGCGAGAGAGAGAGAGAGGAGGGAGCGAGAGAGAGAGAGAGGAGGGAGCGAGAGAGAGCGAGAGGAGGGAGCGAGAGAGAGGGAGCGAGAGAGAGAGAGAGGAGGGAGCGAGAGAAAGAGAGAGGAGGGAGCGAGAGGAGGGAGCGAGAGAGAGAGAGAGGAGCGAGAGAGAGAGAGAGGAGCGAGAGAGAGAGAGAGGAGGGAGCGAGAGGAGGGAGAGGAGGGAGCGAGAGGAGGGAGAGGAGGGAGCGAGAGGAGGGAGAGAGAGAGAGAGAGGAGGGAGCGAGAGAGAGCGAGAGGAGGGAGCGAGAGAGAGCGAGAGGAGGGAGCGAGAGAGAGTGAGAGGAGGGAGCGAGAGAGAGCGAGAGGAGGGAGAGAGAGAGCGAGAGGAGGGAGCGAGAGAGAGCGAGAGGAGGGAGCGAGAGAGAGCGAGAGGAGGGAGCGAGAGAGAGCGAGAGGAGGGAGCGAGAGAGAGCGAGAGAGGAGGGAGCGAGAGAGAGAGAGAGAGGAGGGAGCGAGAGAGAGAGAGAGAGGAGGGAGCGAGAGAGAGAGAGAGGAGGGAGCGAGAGAGAGAGAGAGGAGGGAGCGAGAGAGAGCGAGAGGAGGGAGCGAGAGAGAGGGAGCGAGAGAGAGAGAGAGGAGGGAGCGAGAGAAAGAGAGAGGAGGGAGCGAGAGGAGGGAGCGAGAGAGAGAGAGAGGAGCGAGAGAGAGAGAGAGGAGCGAGAGAGAGAGAGAGGAGGGAGCGAGAGGAGGGAGAGGAGGGAGCGAGAGGAGGGAGAGGAGGGAGCGAGAGGAGGGAGAGAGAGAGAGAGAGGAGGGAGCGAGAGAGAGCGAGAGGAGGGAGCGAGAGAGAGTGAGAGGAGGGAGCGAGAGAGAGCGAGAGGAGGGAGAGAGAGAGCGAGAGGAGGGAGCGAGAGAGAGCGAGAGGAGGGAGCGAGAGAGAGCGAGAGGAGGGAGCGAGAGAGAGCGAGAGGAGGGAGCGAGAGAGAGCGAGAGGAGGGAGCGAGAGGGAGCGAGAGGAGGGAGAGAGAGGAGGGAGAGAGAGGAGGGAGAGAGAGGAGGGAGCGAGAGAGAGCGAGAGGAGGGAGCGAGAGGGAGCGAGAGGAGGGAGAGAGAGGAGGGAGAGAGAGGAGGGAGAGAGGGCGGTTAATGATATCATCCAAGCATAAACAGAAAATTCAATGAAGGGAGACAGTGAAAACAAAGAAAAGACACACACAAAGATGTCACAAAGAAATACACTTGGAAACTGTTGAGGCCTGTAGGAGGAGGGAGGGCTTGAACCCCACTGTGGAGTGTGTTGTTGTGGGGGGAGTAGATGGAAGGTAGTGGGGGGGGGGGGGGGGGGGGTTGAAGGTTGTCCCTGTGGTCAGTTGACCCTGCCTGGCCTGGGGAAGACTAATGGTTGCAGCAGGAGGGCCGGTCGAGCCGCTCACTGACATTCATGCATAAGGCCCTAATGAGCATTGACCCCCAGGGGTCAGGGGTGACCAGGCTCGGGGGGGGGGCTGACAGTGGGCCGTTCCGCCTAGCCTACTCGCTCTGTAACCCCAGCCTATCCAAACAGCTCTCCCAGACCTCCAACCCCCCCCTGTGACACAAGATGGAAGAGCTCACCCCAGGAACATTCCTGTCTTATAGGTCTGAACTCCATGGGGGTCCAACAGTAGAATGGAGGAGAGGGGGTGAAGGAGGGGTAGTCCCAAATTAAAGGGGGGGGGGGGGGGGGGCGGGGACTAGGGGAAGAAGACGAATGTATATGTTTTTGGTTGAGTGAGAAATCTCCCAACTTAATTTGAGTGGTGGTAATTACGCTATCTGAGTCCGAACAACAATGCTTTGGCAGGGCAATTCAAGCAGAGCCAATATGCGGTGATAATGCATTGGGGCTATAGCTTACTGCACAAACCTCATTGCTACAGTGCTGTTTTTAATTGGTTAAATGTTGCATAGGCTTGTTTAAAAAAAAGAAAATCTGAGTGGGAGAGCTCGGCTTACGTGTGGACGCAGAAAGAGTGTGTCTCTGTGTCCACACAGTGTCAACGTGAGACAACCACTGACAAAGGCTGTCATTCTCTGTACGGCATCTAGGGAAAATAGGACAAGGGTGAAGGTGACGCAGGCGGCTCTACTCCGTGTAACTAGCACATCACCGTAGAGACAGACAAGCAGACATAGCGGAAAGTCCAGGGTTGCGCCCACAGCGACAGGGATCGCTCCCGACACCAGACTTAAAAAGATCAGGGCAACCCCCCGAGAGCAGGTGGCAGGTGAGGGAGAGAGAGATGCCTGGAAACAGGGAAGAGAGAAAGGAATGAAGGAAGGGAGGGAGGGGTCGGAAGGGTGGCGCTCAAGGGACGGAGTGGGTAACTAAACGTGACATCACAGACTTTTGGGGGGGGGGGGGCGAGGAGGAGATCAGAGGACAGGAGGACATATAGATAGAAAGTTGATGAGCGATGTAGAACGGGTACAGCGGGCCCCGAGGGAGAACCAGGCACTCAGGACACGTCGTCCTTGGGAACAGCACGATTGATGGGGATCGAGTGATAAAAACCAGACACACACACCCTCCATCTCAACATTCTCTCACTCCCTCCTTCTCCCGGTATCTTTATTCCTCTCCACCCCCCCCCCACCCCCCCCAGCTCTCCTCACAGTCGAAGTGTCAAGACTCCACAGACTCTAGAGGGCAGACAAAGGGAGAGGACAGAGATGTGGACTTGTCATAGGGGGTCACATCATGGATTGGCATTTTGAATAGGTGTGTGTATGATGCCCAATAATCTTGCCTTTTTAGCTAGTGTGTGTGTGTGTGTGTGGATGTGTGTGCGCGCGCGCGCGCGTGCGTTCCACTCCGGTCTCCCTGTCGACAGCATGTTGACTGATGGATGAAGGTCTAGTCTCCCACAAGGCTGCTTTTCATATCACTACTGAGAAAGTCCAGACGCCTAACAAAGCCTGTCTTTCTTCACCGTCCTGTCCTTCAGAGCGTTTCCTCCACCACCAGTATCCCCTATGGGCTTGTTCGGAGCATCCTGGAGCTCCTCCTACGCTTGGGGTACGCAACACCGTGGCGTTTGGAAACAGGTGGCTACAACACGTGGTTTCCTTGACGTATTTGAGTAGCGCCAGTGTCACGGAATCTTCTCTGCAGTAGACTTGCCAGTCCGACCAATCCGAGAGGTTTAAAAGCGAAAAAAGGTCCGGGAACAAATCTGCAAAGAATCCCACTTGATGCCCAGAAATGAAGTAGAACATCTGACTGACGCAAGCAGGGTATGACAACCATTTCTCCTTCTTCATGTAAGGCCACATTCCATTCAAAAAGGCATCTGCAGTATGTCATGAGGAAATGAACACTGCAAGTAGCCTGCCCATGATTAACTGGTCATATAGTTGAAAGGTCTATGAATGACAAAACCAGTGATCAGCCAGTATAAAGCAAGGCCCATCCAGGCGCTATAAACACCTAGTTATATCAGTCTAATCCTTCAAATTAAAAACTCTGCTTTCATTGTTTAGGCTTGTCTCACCCCCCCCACACACACACACACACACACAAATCCTTCTGAGTCTTGGGTTAAGACTGGAGAGTTGTGACAAGAAACATGAGGCTCGTTTCTGTGGTGGTGGTTCACAAGACACATGTGGCTTCAAGTGTATCTGCGTGTATATCTGTGTGTGTGTGTGTGTGTGTGCCAGCTTCAAACGTGTGTGTGTCGGCTTCAAATGTGTTCTTGTGTGTGTCTGTGCACCAGCTTGTCTGTGTGTGTGTGTGTCTGTTTTTTTTTACTCCATCACAGCTATGTGGGTGGTGCTTTACTAAGGAATGGAATGGGGGAATCCCATCGCCACTACCTTCCATTGTCCCTATCGCTCCTTTCCTTTCTCCCTCTGCTCCGCTGAGCTGGGTGGTAGTCGAGGAACATGTGTTTGTATTTATCTGGCGCTGACTGGAGCCTTTGTCTGTCCCGTTCATTAATCAACAGACGCAGGCTGAGAAAGAGAACAGACAAAATCAGGGGAGACAGTTGGAAAGAGGGAAGTGTGTGTGTGTGTGTGTGTGTGTGTGTGTGTGTGTGTGTGTGTGTGTGTGTGTGTGTGTGTGTGTGTGTGTGTGTGTGTGTGTGTGTGTGTGTGTGTGTGTGTGTGTGTGTGTGTGTGTGTGTGTGTGTGCGCTCGCTCTCACATGAACGTGCAAGTAAAGAAGTTAACTGGAGAACAGGTCAGCCGGGAGAAGAAACATCGACAGATATCCCGACGCGACGAGTCAACGTTTACAACGGTTGACATTTCAAACAGTGTCAGTTGCGAGGCAAAGCGTTTTGTCAAGTGTGGACAGACTGAAGTGTCCGTCTGACTACTACTGTTCCTCCCGGTGTCTCCATCTGTGGTGTGTGAAGGTGATCTAATGCAGTATCACTCCGCAAATACACAGTACCCCTTCACCTCAGTACCTACTTGACCCAAAAGCAATGACATTATTTGTCAGCAGATACTTGATACACTAGCTAGCCCTTATAACTAATGTACTAGCACGCTGCTATACACATTCAATGCATACTACCGCTCTACAAAATTTACATAGCTCCTCTCAAAAATATACTAGAAAACTGTAACATGAAAATACAACCCAATGTATTTACTTTTCCTACAACTGTGTATATCTGGGAAAATATACAATATTTTTTGCACAGAAAGTCAAAGTGGGTAGACATTAAGCAGCTCACAGAATCACACACACACACACACACACACACACACACACACACACACCTGAGAAAGTTCCCATGGATGACCCTGGTAGTAGCACTAAATCCAGCCAGGTTCATCGCTTTAATGGTGTCCCATTGATCCACTATGCACTTGGCGCATCGACCCCCTACTCTCACACATTCCCTGGAGACTGGTTAACTGGTTAACTGGTTAACTCCCGAGTTAGGCCAGGTGTGTCTGCTTACACTGACAAGACATTTACATTGGTGTGTCGATGGGGGTTTGGTGTTCGAAAAAGGAGTGCCAAGTGCCATTATGTGTCGAATTCGTGTGTAGGAAGTTGCTTTTTCAGCGCGAAGATATGTCAGGCAGGCGTAGACAATAACCTATAAAAACACCCTGAAACATTGTAAACAACATGTAATAACAGTTAGAATGGTGGTCGTAATAATTCGGTGGACAGCTCGAGAGACATGAGCCAGTTTGGTTCCGTTCGGCGGCCATCTTGGTAACGGTCATTATTGTGTGGGAACCCAGAGAGAGACCAGAGAAGCAAACTGAATGCATGACTAATCTCCTCATTTTAGCGCAAACCGTATTTTCTAAACGGCTAAAAGTGGGGCAGCGATGGAACGAACCGCAATGAAAAATGTCATCCCCCGCTGGCACCCATGTATCTAAACGCTGATGACTTCATGGAGAAGAACCCCCTTCCCCTTCTCCCTCCCTCTCCACGCCTCTCCTTCCCAGATTTCTATGTACTAATGGCAGGGAGGACATGTGCATGATCTCACACAACCAATGTCGACGTCTCGCGTAACCCTGCTCTCAGGTCTATTGTGTTAAAGGTGAGGGGAGGTGAAGATCTTGGCCTCTGGGTGGAGGGTAGACGGGTATGGTATTCTGAGCGCGTGCGTGTCCAGGGCTTTGTGGATTCAGGGCAGACCCTTCCTAGCGGGAAGCAGGAACTAACTCTCCGTCTCTCTCCACAGCGTGCCAGAATCACGCATGATGAAACCTAACAGCAAGTGCTCACTCACGCTGACGCAACCCACAAGGCCATTTGTTAACCCCCACCCTACCGTGGCCCGTCAGACCATTACATCCACTTTCCCATTAGAGAGGAGCTGATGGATGAGAGAGTAATAGCAGTAAATGTAGGCCATTATCTGAATAATTACAAAAAGTCACATTAACGGAATGGAACAAATGGAGCTTCTGGCTCATTTGACTGTCTGTGCACATTATTGCCACTAACAGGAGAGCAGAAAGAGATTTCACACAACTGACGTTATGACAGTCACAGGAAGGAAGAGCTGGTCTTCAGAGTTTGTCTGTTAAATCTATGGGTAAATTGACGCAAAATGTTCTGTAAAATGTCCACAAGTTTAGCTTGGGAATTTTGGAAATTGTGTCCGTAAGAGGTAAGAGTTACTTTACCCAAAGGGGTCACCGATACACCAGTTTCCACAGCTGATTGGAGCACAGTGCTGGCCACACAACGTTTATGGTTGTACGTTGGCGACGCCATGCTGAAAATGTTGTGAGTTATGAATGAACTGGCATTGGATAAAAGTCTGCTAAATGATCATATTATATCAAATGGGTCATTTGGGTTCCAAACTACAGACCCAGTCCAGTTCTTTTCCACACAGCACTCAATTAGGAGTTTGGCAGCATCGCAAACCACAACCAGACCAGTGATCCAACCAACTCATCCCAACCACAACACATCATAACAAGCACCACAGGGCTTCTTTATTTATTGATATTTTTTTACCCCTTTTTCTACCCAATTCCGTGGTATCCAATTGGTAGTTACAGTCTTGTCTCATCACTGCAACACTGACTCGGGAGAGGCGAAGATCGAGAAACGTGAGTCCTCCGAAACACAACCCAACCAAGCCGCACTGCTACTTGACACAATGCCCACTTAACCCGGAAGCCAGCCGCACCAATGTGTCGGAGGAAACACCGCACACCTGGTGACTGTGTCAGTGTGCACTGCACCCGGCCTGCCACAGGAGTCGCTAGTGCACGATGGGACAAGGACATCCCTGCCGGCCAAACCCTGCCCTAACCCGGACGAAGCTGGGCCAGTTGTGCGCCGCCCCATGGCGGCCTGCAGCGACAGGGCCTGGACTCGAACCCAGAATCTCTAGTGGCGCAGCTACCTTATACCACTGCACCACTCTGGAGGCTGTCCAGCACCAGAGACAAACATAAAAAAGGGGGAGAGAGGCCAAGCTAGGCCAGCCTAGGCAGGGTTGACCTGGAAACACTTCAAGCCCATGCAGAGTCATCAAGTGTCAGGTTCCTGGCGGTGCAGTACCTGCTCCCTCAATCATTAAGTGGCGGAGGAGTCGTGGAGGCCCAGGAGAAGCCAGGCCCTTAAAAGAAAAAGGCCAATGCATTTAGTAGTGGTAATAAAGTGGTGTTGTGGTGAGCAGTAGTTCCATGTTAGCTTCCAAACCTGCAGCCTGATCAAATGCAAGCACCCCACAGCCTGTTGGAAAAGTATTTTATAAGTAATTGTATTAAGTGAGAGCTTGTTTTCCACTTATACAGACTACTACTCTGTATACCTGTCTCGATACTAGTTCTACGTACCAATGCCACCCACAGATGTGCTCTATCATTGCCAAGGACACAAGAGTGTTATTGCTCCATACAACTACTCTTCTAAATATCACTGAACACTGGTGTCAACATTAGAAAATGACTAGATACTACCTCCCCATACATCTGCTCTATATTAGCACTCTGTTGCGACTCTGAATTGCCAGTCGATGTAAACATTTCCTACAACTTCTGCATACCACTGCTCCTTGACATTGATTGGTTTGAAATGATTCTAAACCATGGCACCATTGCATGCACTATTCCTAAAGGGCGGTTCCCACAAGAGAGGATTGGGTTTCCGCTTATTTCTACAGTGACAATTACCTCGCCTTCGTTCAACACCACTGGCAATGAGCGTTTGCCAAGTATGCAACTGGCAAAAGGCAGCATGACTGGCAATGCGCTTTGGCAAATGACAACTGACAAACTCATTAGAAGAAATCTTTCTAAGACCAGCCGAATCAGATCAGATCTGGAACCTTCAGTACCAGCCAGGACAGGGCAGCCATCCACCCAGCTGTTCCAGCTGTCTGGCTCCAACCGACCAACCTGATTGAGTTGCCGTCACAACGTGGCTGTCTTCAACAGGGTGTTAAACAAGGCTTCATTCTAGCTCAACTGTGATTGTTTGGCCACGGAGGCTGTGCTAGAAGCGATCTAGGAAGACATTCAGAGTCAGCGTGGTCTGGTTTGTGAGCCAATGAGTTTGTCTTGGGAAATGGATGGGTGGGGGGGTATTGGGATATTAGCTGGGGCCATAATATCAGCTAATCTTCCTGGAACACTGGCCCTTTAAGACCAACAGCATAGCAATGCAGTTTTATTTATTTATTTATTTCACCTTTATTTAACCAGGTAGGCTAGTTGAGAACAAGTTCTCATTTGCAACTGCGACCTGGCCAAGTTACCGGGTGGGGGGGGTGGGGGGGGTGCAGTTGCCGTATACTTGGCGACAGGCCGAGCTGTGACTGCCGGGAAGACTTGAGGGAGGGAGGGAGGACAGGAGGGTTGGACGGGAGTTTGTTTTGATTTCCCTGCACCAAGATTCTGTCGCACGGGGAGAGGGACAGACTGAGAAGAAAGAGGAACTGCAAAAAATTCTTACTTCTGCAAAAACGACAGTCAAAATAACCACATCCGCACCACTCCCACATCGATTTTTTGATATTTCGTCAGTCAGGCGAGGACTGAGGAGGGCGTAGGACTGAGGAGGGCGTAGGACTGAAGAGGGCGTAGGACTGAAGAGGGCGTAGGACTGAAGAGGGCGTAGGACTGGGAAGATCCAGGATCCAGGCCCACCCACTCTTACCCCAAGTCGCCCCAGAAACTAGACAAAAAGGAAGTGGGAGAGGATGGTAGAAGTCTGTGTGTGTGTGTGTGTGTGTGTATGTGTGTGTGCGTGCATACATACGTGCCCTATGCGTGTGTCTGTGGCACAGATATTCAGAGGGAGAGCTTTAAGCGAGTGTCAGTGATCTTCGGGGCTGGGCGGAGCGTCACCAACTGATCGTCATCTAACCTGTATGGGTCCCTTGTCACTGCTGCAGTACGACTGGTGGGCAGGACTGATCCAAGCCAAGACTGATGGGCAGGACTGATCCAAGCCAAGACTGGTGGGCAGGACTGATCCAAGCCAAGACTGGTGGGCAGGACTGATCCAAGCCAAGACTGGTGGGCAGGACTGATCCAAGCCAAGACTGATGGGCAGATGTTGCTACAGCAGCTGTATTGCATCACGTCTGAAACCATGACAAGGAATGTCGAGCGCGCGCTGCAAGCTGTGCTTATGGGCACATGATACCCATACTGCTTTCAAGGAGTACTGGGTGACACAGATAAGCTTGACAGAAAAACAGACACTCCAAAAAACACAACTGACCAATTCACCAATGTACAGTATATCCCCCACTTAATAAAATACACCCACTAACAGAGAGAGACACACACATTGTGGTGAAGTGTTCTCCAGAAGGATTTGTCAATAATTCAACATTGTGTGTAATCTCTGGGGTAAGGGAAGCAGAGGAGAGCAAGGGAGTTTATTGAACTAAAGCAGAGTCCTCGGTTCTCTCCAGGCTGTAACAGACCACACACACACACACCATGCATCCCCTTCCTACTCCTCTTCTTCTAGTGGTCGCACTGATTCAATCACAACCTCTCCGCCAAGGTAACTAGCCAAGCTGTGTCCCTTTCATACTTGGACACCGACTTGGATTTTCCACACTTTGGTGAAAGTGGAGTGGGGGTGTGTGTGGCCTGCAACAAGCTCTCATAGTTTCACTTCAAAATGTGACCTGTTGTGGATGAATATCTATTTTTGAGGCGTTAATTCCGCATGGTTACACGGTTTATTACACCTGTGCGCATGGCTCAAACAGAAACTACTCAAAGGGTTAAGTTGATGTATTAATTCTGAGTGGTTAAGGTTAGGGGTATGGTTTGGGGAAAGCTAAGAACAACAAAAAACACACACACAAAAAAAATGAATCGCTTTTTCCACCAAGTATTCTCCTGGCTTGCTAGAGCATTGTAAACTACCATGGTGCAGTGGTCTGGGCAGCGCGACTTGGTCTGGGCAGCGCGACTTGGTCTGGGCAGCGCGACTTGGTCTGGGCAGCGCGACTTGGTCTGGGCAGCGCGACTTGGTCTGGGCAGCACACCTCGCCACCGAGCATCATGAGTTCGCGCCAGTGCTGGACAATAGTTTATGATTTTTTTGTGAGCTCCGAGGAAGGCGTATATCAACGTTTTCAGGAACTTTTCAAACGTCTGACATTGAAGTCTATTTCTAGTGATCTGCCTGGTGTGTGTGCGCATGTGTGTCTTAGGAGTTTCCCAGCTTTTCTGCTCTCTGAGCCCCAAGAGCCTCTCTCCCACAACAGATTATGACAAAGGCTGTCTGACCAGAAAGTCTAGTGTTCACCCAACCACTGTGTGTGTGTGTGTGTGTGTGTGTGATAACTGTCCCTTATTTCAAAAACGTAATTAGATGTCAAATTAGGAAAATAATTTCTCTAGCAGGCCAACGACCCAGAATACCTGCTACTGTATCAACTGTCAAGCACAGACAGTATCTTCCATTCATCAACTTCTCCAAATGCATCGCAAATGTAACCAAGGACACTGGTACACACAAGTACACAAAAAAAAGCACACAATTGCAATTGAAATACACACCCACGAGACCAGACACGCAAGCAGAAACGATAACAAAGAGCCACGGAAAACACCAGCCGTCGCGGAGTCTGTCAATACTCGGTGTTCCTCCAGACATGTTCTCTACGGGTCTTAACTCAACCCTTCAAGGCCCAATACCGGAGCAGATTCAGATGCGCAAAAGAATTGGGATTGAAGAATGTGGTTCAACAGAACTTGAATAACGTTTGTTATCGTGCTAATATCTGCTAACTGCCTTGACATAACACGACAGTTGCGTACAGAAGGGTGTGCCGGAAAGGTGCACCTGACACAATACTCGCCACGGCCACACTGGACAATAAGATGGTATTCCCACTGTTGGAACGACTGTCGACATAAAATGACAGAGCTAAGTAAGAGAGGGGGAGAAGAGAGGGAAGAGGGTGGGCAAAACGGTAGACCGAGAAAAGGGGGTTTAAGAGAGAGAGAGGGAGAGAATGTGAGGGGGGGGTGAAAAAGAGAGGGTAGACAGACGGAGGTAAGAGGGAATTACAGATGGAGGAGAGAAAAAGCGAGTGACGGAAAGAGAGAATTACAGATGGAGGATAGAGAAAGAGACAAGAGGTAAGAGAGAATTACAGATGGAGGATAGAGAAAGAGACAAGAGGTAAGAGAGAATTACAGATGGAGGATAGAGAAAGAGACAAGAGGTAAGAGAGAATTACAGATGGAGGATAGAGAAAGAGACAAGAGGTAAGAGAGAATTACAGATGGAGGATAGAGAAAGAGACAAGAGGTAAGAGAGAATTACAGATGGAGGATAGAGAAAGAGACAAGAGGTAAGAGAGAATTACAGATGGAGGATAGAGAAAGAGACAAGAGGTAAGAGAGAATTACAGATGGGGGATAGAGAAAGAGACAAGAGGTAAGAGAGAATTACAGATGGAGGATAGAGAAAGAGACAAGAGGTAAGAGAGAATTACAGATGGAGGATAGAGAAAGAGACAAGAGGTAAGAGAGAATTACAGATGGAGGATAGAGAAAGAGACAGATGGAGGAAAGAGAGAATTACAGATGGAGGAGAGAGAAAGAGACTAGAGGTAAGAGAGAATTACAGATGGGGGATAGAGAAAGAGACAAGAGGTAAGAGAGAATTACAGATGGAGGATAGAGAAAGAGACAAGAGGTAAGAGAGAATTACAGATGGAGGATAGAGAAAGAGACATTACAGATGGAGGATAGAGAAAGAGACAGAGACAGATGGAGGATAGAGAAAGAGACAAGAGGTAAGAGAGAATTACAGATGGAGGATAGAGAAAGAGACAAGAGGTAAGAGAGAATTACAGATGGAGGATAGAGAAAGAGACAAGAGGTAAGAGAGAATTACAGATGGAGGATAGAGAAAGAGACAGATGGAGGAAAGAGAGAATTACAGATGGAGGAGAGAGAAAGAGAGACAGAGGTAAGAGAGAATTACAGATGGAGGATAGAGAAAGAGACAGAGATGGAGGAAAGAGAGAATTACAGATGGAGGAGAGAGAAAGAGAGACAGAGGTAAGAGAGAATTACAGATGGAGGAGAGAGAAAGAGAGAGAGACAGAGGTAAGAGAGAATTACAGATGGAGGAGAGAGAGAGACAGGGGTAAGAGAGAATTACAGATGGAGGAGAGAGAAAGAGACAGATGGAGGAAAGAGAGAGAAAGTTCCACAAAGAATGCTGTTAATGATTTTCTCATATTGAGAACCCCCCCCCCCACACACACAAAGAGACACATTTGTGTGTTTATAAAATGGCATCCTCCACTGTCGAGAATCTCCTTTGCTCCACCTTTCCTGACAGGCGCTGAACAGTGAGCCAAAACAATGTAGCAGCCAAAATATTTGTTCATGCATGTGTGTGTGTGTGTTTGTGTGTCCAGTTGCCCCCTATGACGTCCATAACTCTAAGCGTGTGTCTGGTAATTAGACCTTCCTCAGCTCAGAGAGGAAGTCGTCACAGCCGGGTCACCTTCCCTCTGACCTCCAGGAAGTAGCTTCTGTTCCCTGAGAACCAGTTGTTGTGGAATCACTGTTCTGTGTAACCCCTCTGGGGCAGCAGTGACAATGTGTGTGTGTGGCTACCTAAGTCACCAATCGGGGGCTGTACTCCAGCCGAGTAGAGAGAAGCGAATGCTCAGAGGTGGTAACACATTATGATAACTTCCATTTACAACAGTCTTATACTGTGAGACACAGTGGCTAATTAATGAAAGATATGACAAAACGTGGCACTGAATGAGACTATCATATATGCTCGGGCGGTCCTGCGGAGGGAGGGAAGCCTCTCCTTTCCTCAGTGTCCGACTGGGGAAGTCCCTGTTCAAACAAAGAGAGGAGGGGATGGCCCGGGCCGAGCGGAGATCCTAAGATATTGTCCCTAAGAAGAGAACACTCCCAGAGGCCACTGCAGCTGATGGGACTTCCTGTCACCACTCCGGCAGCTCAGGATGTCCTGCGTCGCCGGTTCTTTAAGTACCTCCGCTGCTACATTTCCCTTCCTATCGACTTGGGATGCGCGAAGAAAATACCCCGGGCCGACCCTCACACTCATGGTGTATACCAACTTCTTCCACAGGTACAGCACAGTGGACTGTAGTTAGGTAGACGGTCAGAATAGATAGCTTTCGCTTGGCTGGGCTCACGTGAGAAGGAGACCCCAGTGGACTCTCTCTCTCTCTCGCTCTCTCTCTCAGCTAAAAGATACAGCACCGACCATGTTGCCAATGACTGGATCTACAGCCAGTGGGTTGGGCTCATGTGAGCCAAGCCGACCCTCACCCACCTACAGCACCGGGCAGCACGTTGCCCGGGACTGGATGTACAGAGTGCCATTAGACATACGTGGTCCGAACATATAGCGTTGGCCTGTGTTTAGATACAGCTCCAGTTTCACTGGGGTAAGACGGTGGAGCGGGGGAGTTCTGAAAACACCTTCTCGGCAAGGAGAGGGAAAGTGTGGAGATTTCGGGGGGAGAGAGAAACGCAAGGAGAGAGGGAGGAGATGAGGAGAAGAGAACACCCCCCCCCCCCCCATCTCCCTTCAGTGTTCAGTGTTCCTTAATATGTGGGTGTCACACAAGATCACAGAGTAGAGACGTGACAGGACACGAGGAAAGTGACTTTATTGAAATAGCATCGCGAGCAGAGAGAAGAGGTGAATCAACTGAGTCAACTGAGGACTAGAGAGGGAAGGAAGGAGCCCACGTTGGCTATGTGGCTGTATTCGTCTCTGCCTGGTCGTACGGGTAATGAGGCGGAGTTCGGCGGGCGATGTAGTCAGGCGCGAATACAGGGCCCGGACTGCGTCTGAAAATCAGGCGTCCCCCCGTGGGTTCGAGTCACGAGTCGAGTGTACATGAGCACACGCAGTCAGATACGAATACAAAAGGCAGACACACTCAGACTGACACACACATACACCACAGTCTGTAACACAAATCAAGCATGCATACTAACACACAAACCATACACTCAGACATGCATACAACCACAGACTCAGACATGCATCATTAACACATCAGACAGGAGAGTGGCACAGTCAGAAATATGCACACTGACTTGAACGGGGACCTCAGCCCTCGAGCTCTGTGACACGCACATTACACACACAACTTCAGGAGTCGTTAGTTACTCCCTCTTACCAGAGGAAGCTACAGTGCTCAAATGGCACACGCTTCCGTTGATGGCAGCAGTCAGAATCGCACGCACACATTGTTGATGGGTGGACGTGAGGCTACTCCAGTTGGAATGGTAACAGTGACTGAGGACAGAAACGGCAGCAGAGGACTGCAGGCTGCAGCCAAGACAAACAGGACGCTACAAGAGCCAGCAAAGATTCCTCAATAGCATCTGACACACACACACACACACACACACACACACACACACACACACACACACACACACACACACACACACACACACACACACTGATAAAATAATTCTGCTTTTGAGGATGCATCATGACACTTCTCCATGGACACTATGCAAAGACTACGTCGGCAACAAAAGTTCCAAAACAAATACATTTTTCGTTAGAATGCAAAATACACTGATATTATTAAGAAATGTTTGGTGCCATCATGGTGGATAGTTTGTCAAGCTCCCTCTAAACTCCCCCTGTCCTCCCCATTGTCATGATAATGTCCCAAATGACTCTGTTCCCCCAGGGCTGGTGAGGCTTGGGAGGAGATGAGAGAAGAAGGGGGAGAACTATTGTACCCTTCATCTTTAGTTGTTGAGGGGAATCATAAATCACGGGACACATTCATCCCCCCCCCGCCCCTCTGCCACCTGTTGGAGAACACGCCCACCAAGGGCATTCCTCTCTCTACTCCGTTGCTAGACGATGATGATGACGACAACCACGACAATGACTTGGCAAATCTATCCCCATGCAGGCTTGGGAAGTCCAACTTTAACCCCAAGCTTATGGAAGTTCTAGGATTTGGATCCCCTTTCTTAGTTCTAGGCTGGGCTATACGAGTTTCAAGACACAAAGCTGGTCGAGGAACAGCTCTAAACAAGGAGTTTAATAAAAGCATATGAAGAGGGATTTGAATACTTGGAATTGTGATCCCTTTAAAAAGTAGAGATTGGCAGTAGCGGGAAACCGCGTCGTGGCCACCCCACCACCGCTGTTAGCCGAGCCGAGGAGCGTCGCGGCCACCCCACCACCGCTGTTAGCCGAGGAGCGTCGCGGCCACCCCACCACCGCTGTTAGCCGAGCCGAGGAGCGTCGCGGCCACCCCACCACCGCTGTTAGCCGAGCCGAGGAGCGTCGCGGCCACCCCACCACCGCTGTTAGCCGAGCCGAGTCGCGGCCACCCCACCACCGCTGTTAGCCGAGGTGAGTCGCGGCCACCCCACCACCGCTGTTAGCCGAGGAGCGTCGCGGCCACCCCACCACCGCTGTTAGCCGAGGAGCGTCGCGGCCACCCCACCACCGCTGTTAGCCGAGGAGCGTCGCGGCCACCCCACCACCGCTGTTAGCCGAGGAGCGTCGCGGCCACCCCACCACCGCTGTTACCTGAGGAGCGTCGCGGCCACCCCACCACCGCTGTTAGCCGAGGGGAGTCGCGGCCACCCCACCACCGCTGTTAGCCGAGGAGAGTCGCGGCCACCCCACCACCGCTGTTAGCCGAGGGGAGTCGCGGCCACCCCACCACCGCTGTTAGCCGAGGGGAGTCGCGGCCACCCCACCACCGCTGTTAGCCGAGGGGAGTCGCGGCCACCCCACCACCGCTGTTAGCCGAGGGGAGTCGGGGCCACCCCACCACCGCTGTTAGCCGAGGGGAGTCGGGGCCACCCCACCACCGCTGTTAGCCGAGGGGAGTCGTGGCCACCCCACCACCGCTGTTAGCCGAGGGGAGTCGTGGCCACCCCACCACCGCTGTTAGCCGAGGGGAGTCGTGGCCACCCCACCACCGCTGTTAGCCGAGGGGAGTCGTGGCCACCCCACCACCGCTGTTAGCCGAGGGGAGTCGTGGCCACCCCACCACCGCTGTTAGCCGAGGAGAGTCGTGGCCACCCCACCACCGCTGTTAGCCGAGGAGAGTCGTGGCCACCCCACCACCTCTGTTAGCCGAGCCGAGGAGCGTCGTGCAGCACGGGGGGAGGAAAAAAATCAAATGCTGATAAATATTGTACTCTAACACAATGTCAGAGGAGAAGAAAACAACTTTTTGATGTAATATCGCAAATGGACGTGGCCGTTTCGCCATTAAAGATTGCAGCTTTATGCCTCGAAAAGTGTTTGGCCGATGAAGACAAAATCTGACAAAACAGCATATAGTCCATTATCTATTGTGGAACTTGAAGTACTTATCAGACCATTCCACTGCCCTGGCCTCTAACCACCCCATGTCCTCTCTATCCCCTCCTACGCTTAGACAGCAGATTACCCTCTGGGTCTCAGTTTCCCATAAAACCTGCTTCCTGGGAATGAACCCAAAACACTGCGCTAGTGATGCAACAGGGCAGAGGTCACTTGGATAAAATAGTCTGGACACACAGACTCACCTACTCATTCAAGGGTTTTTCTTTATTTAAAAAAAAATTCTACAGTGAATACCTCAAAACTATGAAATAGAACATATGGATCTTGTAGTAAGCAACAAAATAGGGTTAAACAAATCAAAATATATTTTATATTTGAGATTCTTCAAAGTAGCCACCCTTTGCCTTGATGACAGCTTTGCACACTCTTGGCATTCTCTCGACCAGCTTCATGAGGTAGTCACCTGGAATGCATTTCAATTAACAGGTGTGCATTGTAATGGGTTTCAGCCAATCAGTTGTGTTGTGACAAGGTAGGGGTGGTATACAGAAGATAGCCCTATTTGGTAAAAGACCAAGTCCATATTACGGCAAGAACAGCTCAAATAAGCAAAGAGAAACGACAGTACATCATTACTTTAAGACATGAAGGTCAGTCAATACGGAACATTTTGAGAACTTTGGAAGTGCAGTTGCAAAAACCATCATACGCTATGATGAAACTCTCTCTCTCACGAGGACCGCCACAGAAAAGTAAGACCCAGAGTTACCTCTGCTGCAGAGGATAAGTTCATTAGAGTTACCAGCCCAAATAAATGCAAGTAACAGACATCTCAACATCACCTGTTCAGAGGAGACTACATGAATCAGGCCTTCATGGTTGAATTATTACAAAGAAACCACTACTAAAAAGGACACTTATAAGAAGAAGAGGCTTTCTTGGGCCAAGAAACACGAGTAATGGACATTAGACCTGTGGAAATCTGTCCATCATGGAATGTATTTCCTTCTTAATGCGTTTGAGCCAATCAGTTGTGTTGTGACAAGATAGAGGTGGAATACAGAAGGAAAAAAACAGAAATATGTCCTTTGGTCTGATGAGTCCAAATGTGAGATTTCTGGTTCCAACCGCTGTGTCTTTGTGAGACGCTGAATAGGTGAAGGGATGATCTCGGAATGTGTGGTTTCCACCGTGACGCATGGAGGAGGTGTGATGGTGCTTTGCTGGTGACACTGTCAGTGAATTATTTTGAATTAAAAAGGCACACTTAACCAGCATGGCTACCACAGCATTCTGGAGTGATACACCTTCCCATCTGGTTTACGCTTAGTGGGACTATCAATTTGTTTTCAGCAGGACAATGACCCAACACACCTCCAGGCTGTGTAAGTGCTATTTTACCAAGAATGAGAGTGATGGAGTGCTGCATCAGATGACCTGGCCTCCACAATCACCCGACCTCAACCCAATTGAGATGGTTTGGGATGAGTTGGACCGCAGAGTAAAGTAAAAGCAGCCAACAAGTGCTCAGCATATGTGGGAACTCATTCAAGGCTGTGGGAAAAGTATTCCAGATGAAGCTGGTTGAGAGAATGCCAAGAATGTGCAAAGCTGTCATCAGAAAACAGATTCATATTTATTTTTTAAAAGAATGACTAAGAAGTGGAAAGTAACTTGGTCTTGGGGCTGAGACATCCTCTACTGGTCTACAGAGTAGGTGTTTCTACTAAGAGAGTGAAAAGGCACAGACAGAGACTGTGGGACGACAGAGATATGGAAACAAAAGGGTCAGCAACCACGGCTGAGGGGTCAAAGGTGACTGGGTAAAAGGTTCCATTTGGTGTATGCCAAACAGTGCTGGTTTGCAGTTTTGTGGAGTCACAAGAAAGGGATGAGACTGACAGACATAAATTAGACTTCATACACACACCTAGAAAATTAAATAGCTAACCTTATTTCTCATGTACTATTGAGTGTACAAGTACACTGAGCACTAACAGTTCTGGGCACTTCCATGTAAAAGGACCCATGAGCACCAACATTGTTCATGGGAGAATATCAAATTGGGTGTCAAATGAAAGCTAAGAGTCTATTTGGTTTGGGAAATGAAGGCATAGATACATTTTTCATCTTAAACATTTGGCATAAGTAGAGGCTTTGGTTTCTGGATAAACAGATGGAAAAGGGGGTCTTAGAAATCATCTACCAGAAAAAAATATCAGAAATACATCAAAACACAATAATGAGAAATTGTTTGCCTTCTGTAAGTTGAAGAAATATTGCCTTGTAATTACAGAACCAAAATCCCACATCTTTAATATATTTTCACATTTCTCTGCCTCATGAGGGAGGAAGGACACTGAACGTTCACAGACATAACAAGTAATGGTACACCTACCAATTAGTTATTGTCACGCCTTGGTCATTGTATTTTGTGTTTTTGTTATATGTTTGGGTAGGCCAGGGTGTGACATGGGTTTATATGTTGTATTCGTACTGGGGTTTGTATATTTTGGGATCGCGGCTGATTAGGGGTGTTGTTAGGCTTGGCTGCCTGAGGAGATTCTCAATTGGAGTCAGGTGCTTGTCGTTGTCTCTGATTGGGAACCGTATTTAGGTAGCCTGAGTTCGCTTTGTATTTCGTGGGTGTTTGTTGCTGTCTCTGTGTAGTAGTCACCAGATAGGCTGTAATTAGTTTCACGTTCCGTTCTGTTGTTTTTGTATTTCAGTTATTTCATGTACCGCTATTCTGTTCATTAAAGTCATGAGTAACCTACACGCTGCATTTCGGGCCGACTTTCTTCATTCAACAGACGAACGCCGTTACAGTTATAGTGGTTTAACTGATATACATTTTTTTAATGATTTATGATTAAAACTTCAAATTTGGTAACAGCTTTACGAAGAACAAAAAAAAAATACTTAGTAACGGAATTACTGCAACTGAATTGGATACAATGAATTTGTCACAAAACCACAGGCGGATCACCTTATGCTGTCCTCACTTCCACTGGCATACTGTTCTGTTCAGACTCATAACTGTTCAGGCTCATAACTGTTCAGTTCTGCTCAGGCTCATAACTGTTTCCTTTAGTCTTTCTGTCTGACGGTCAAACCAAGAGTGAGGGAGTCAGGAGTTGGTGGCACCTTAATTGGGGTGAACGGGCTCGTGTTAATGACTGGAGCGGAGTGGGTGGAACGGTATCAAATACAGCAAACACATGGTTTCCTGTTGCTTGACGCCATTCCATTTGCGCCGTTCCGGACATTATTATGAGCCTCCCCTCAGCAGCCTCCACTGGATAAAACAGACTGGACAACCCCTCCCGCTTCAGTTAATGTCACCTCTCCCAGGCTCTTACTGATACCTACCCGTGAGCCCCCTCTCCTTCCAGTCACTGTAACCAGCATCCTTACCCACTGACCACCGACTGACACCGGACATCCACAAATGTTGAAAAGTAGTTGAAATTTGGGTCAGTCCACCTTGGCCTTTATGTTCACTTCCACAGACTGGAGCGAATCTGAACCTAACACAGGCGTATGTTTCACAAGTTTGGACGGTTAGTAGAGAACAGTAGAGTACAGTACAGCACTGTACAGTGAGTAGAGAAAAGTAGAGTACAGTACAATAGAGTAGTACTGAGTACAGTACAGTGAGTACAGTACTGAGTACACCAAAGTTTGCATCTGCACAGTTCTTTCACCAAATTAGTTTTTGTACATCTTTCCATTGATATTGTTCAAAGTCGTTCTTGTGCATAGATCTGCATGGTTTGGTCGACTTTTAAAATCAATAGTTTGTTTGCCATTCATTTTAAAAGTGGAAAAACTGAGTCAAAGCGTAATTCCGTTTACCCTTTGGAATCGCCTTCTACAGTGTACTTTTCCCATGTGAATAAGCACCAATGCACACCCACGGTGTGCAGCTTCAACTTCACCACCGAAAGCTGCAATTTCAAGCGCTAACAATCAGAAGAACTAGGTTGAAGAGCTCTGCTGCCAGATGCTAACACACACAGTAGTGCTGTATGCCAGGCGCTAACGAGTGAGGGATGAGCCCTGTGTGGAAAAACTGTGTCCGCAGGCAACGCTCACTTTAAGTACTCAGGTCTGGATCACATCAAGCTGTTTAAACACCTGCCAATCACAACAATAAAGCAGCGCTTTACGAGTGTGGTTAAAACTCTCCTCTCGCTGCGACATGTCTGAAGGTGGGTGTTTAAGGGGGAGGGAGGTAGATCGCTGTGTGTGAGACTCAGCAAAGGACGACTATTACAGATTGGTTGATTGACAGCAGAAATCGCATCTCATTAGGAGGATAGGAACACAGGGTTACAGTGAAGGGTCTTAAGTCAAAATTAAACTTCTCCTTATTATGCAGGATTTGAAATGGAAAAGTTGTTGATGGATTTAAGAACCTCTTAACCGTATCGTTTGACCGTCTTGCCATCAATTCCCCGGGCATTGTGTCTGGTGTAGCCGTGGCTTTCCGAGCCAAACTAACGAGATGTGCGAGCGAGCTCGTCAGAACCTGCCGCGGTGAGTCTAAAATGGACAACTGTTCCAGTAATGACAAAGACCTTCAAAAAGAAAGAAAGGAATTTTCCACCGATAAAGCGCATCTTCTCTTTCAAACGACAAGTAAAAAATAAAGGGAAAAAATGTGCCTTGCGTTGTGGGGTCCTCCACTCGGTGCAAGAGGAAAGGAAACAATCCGTCCCCTCGTGCGTTAGAAACGCTGCACGCCACAATTCCAAAAGGTAAATCACGTTGAAGGTTTGAGGCCACCGGGGTCGCTACAGGGTGTGGGAAATGTACGCGCCGTAACCAGGCTTTCACCACCAGGTTGAGAAAGTGGAGAAGCCTTTGAACTGTTCCGCAACAACCCTGTCCCTGTTCAGAGACACAGGGCAGAGATGACGAGGAGGAGGAGGCCCACTGAGAAGACATCCGGAAGATTATTTCCTTTAAAAAGTGGTCTCCGTATGTTCCTGGCTGCAGTGCACCTACAGACACACACACACAGATGTGTAGCCTATGCAGCGTACACACACACACTAAACCTTTGTACATATCCTACTCGTAATGATGGCTACACTCCATTGGCAAACACTCACATTGCATGTACTCGTCACACTGTACATACACACCTTTGAGGACATTGTTAAACAAAGAACCGAATTCAAAAGATAAGTAATCACACACACACACACACACACACACACACACACACACACACACACACACACACACACACACACACACACACACACACACACACACACACACACACACACACACACACACACACACACACACACACACACACACACACACACACACACACACACACACGTGTACCCTCTCAATCACCCACATCAACACAAACTCATTCAAAACAGTAAAGATATACAGTCAAGTTACACATTCACACACTACACCCTTGAACTACACAACTCAATACTTCAGATCTTAAATCAGAAATCATTTGAGATAAGAAACGCTTTGTTCTCTCTCTCTCCCTCTCCTGAATAGGATTATGGTAGTGGGTTTCTCACAGCTGTCTGTGTTCCAGCAGGCATTGAAAAGTGCCCAGGGGGGGACGGATCTCTGATACAGCAGGACTTAACACCACTAAATCATCGGAGGGAGAGAGGAATAAGGAGTGAGAGAGAGAGAGAGGGGAAAAAGGAGAGAGAGAGAGAGAGGGGGGGGAAAGGAGAGAGAGGAAAACTTAGATGTCTCTACTTAGACATCAATCTTACAAGGTTTTGGGATAGACAACAACTCTCCTCTCGGTCTCTCAATGTCTTTCTTCATGTGTTACCTTCAATCTCTCCTTTATCTCATCCATCTCATAGATTTGTTAATCCCCCCCCCCCCCCCCACAATCTCTGTCTGAGTTGGCACAGTGCCGGGCACAGGTCTGCAGGTCAACTTGAGAATCACACTGATTAGGGGAGAAAACCCTGAGGCTTTAGAGTTCAGACATCTGACTGTGAACATGGGACTTGGAGCTGCCCGGCATATCGTGAGCAAAGAGAAACGGGGAGTCAAGTGAGGAAAGGACCGCCTGTGAGCTGACACAGGGTGCATTTTCATTTTAAGTACAGAGAGAATGGGAATCAAGACAGGAGGCAGCTGGCACAGGGTAGATGTAAGTACAGGACGACTCACTCCCCTGCAGGGGACAGGGAAGGGCGGGGGTTAGCTCGTTCCAGGAAAGAGACAATGTCATGAGTCGCTGCTTTAATCTGGGACGGCCGTGTGTCTTCATCCAGCATTGGGATCGCATAGATTAATGAAAGGGGAACTCAGGACATACGGAGGCGGTACACCAAGGACCTATCGTGGTCCTTCTGTAGCTCAGTTGGTAGAGCATGGCGCTTGTAACGCCAGGGTAGTGGGTTCGATCCCCGGGACCACCCATACGTAGAATGTATGCACACATGACTGTAAGTCGCTTTGGATAAAAGCGTCTGCTAAATGGCATATATTATAAACTGCTCCCACTAGAAAGGGAGGCGAGTAAAATGTGTGTGTGTATGTATATTAATATATATGCGTGATTGTGCTGATACACTAAATTAGACAAGATCCAGGTTTCCCAGATCTACCTCAACATCATTAGTGTGAACATGTGACTCATGTAGAGGTAAGAGGTAAGACTTACTCCACACACTCTCTCCGGTCTCCGTCGAGCCCCACTGACTGTGTACAATGGCGTACAAACACACTAGCACCAGGGACACATGCATTAACACCAGACACCTACTGCGCACACACACACGCACACACATTACAAGCCCGCCAGCAGGCACAAAGACACCATTAACAGCGGCGTTAAATAATGACGAGAACTCGCCCAGCGCTCCCGCTCCGTCACGGGGACGAGGACGTCGAGAGCGAGAGGAGAAGGCTTGTTTAATTTACTGCGGCCCATCTGTCCCGCGCCACTCCACCTGCCCGTTAGTATGCATGTATGTGAGCACACATTACGACGTTAGTCGATAGTAATGGAATCTGTAGAATGGACACGCTTCTCTATTTCACATGCAATTTACTTGGCCATTTTAAAAACACAGGCCAGGCCTGCACGGCTTCAATTATAAATACCTCCCCAGTACTCCAAAGTGTCGCTTGAGCCACAGTGCCTTTAGAAAGTACTGACGCACCTTGACATTGTACAAATTGTGATAAAAGCCTCAATTTGCGTGATTGTGGAATTATGTTTTTAGAAATATTTACAAATTCATTCAAAATGAAAAGCCATAATGTCTTGGGTCAATAAGAATTACACATTACTGAGTACCACTCTTCAAATGTTCAAGCATAGTAGTGGCTGCATCATGTTATTGGTATGCTTGTAATTGTTAAGGACTGGGGAGTTTTTCAGGATAGAAAAGAAACAGAATGGCGTTAAAACACAGGCAAAATCCTAGAGGAAATCCTGGTTCAGTCTGCTTTCCAACAGACACTGGGAGATGAATTGACCTTTCAGCACGACAACGACCTAAAACACAAGGCCAAATCTACACTGGAGTTGCATACCATAAGACAGTGAATGTTCCTGAGTTGCCGAGTTACAGTTTTGACTAAGATCTGCTTGAAAATCTATGGCAAGACATGAAAATGGTTGTCTAGCCATAATCATCAACCAATTTGACAGAGCTTGAAGAATAAATTGGCAGATGTTGCACAATCCAGGTGTGAAAAGCTCTTGGACTTACCCTGAAAGACACAGCTGTAATCACTGCCAAATGTGCTTCTACAAATGTATTGACACAGGGGTGTGAATACTTATGTAAGTGAGATATTGAAAATGAAATACAGAAGTAAAAATGAGAAAAAAGGTCGGAAAAACAAGTTTTCACTTTCATTATAGGATATTTGTGTGTAGATGGGTGAGATTTTTTAAAAGATTTTTTAATCCATTTTGAATTCACACAACAAATTGTCTAGGGTTATGGATACTTATTGTCTCACATAGAATCTCCAATGGATGTTTGATCATTCTCACTTCAATTGAATGATAATGCCCGATAAGCAGGTGTTTGGAGGATATATTGTCACGGGTGTCGTTAGGCCCGAGACCAAGTCGATGACAGGTGTTGTGCTAAAAATGTCCCCCCCTGCCACAGTTCTCTCCCTTTCTAATTTCCTTCATTTTGCGAGTCAAATACTTTCTGTAACACACATCACACATACTTTCTATAGAACAAACTTCGTCAGGATAGGCAACCGAAATGAATCATTCGTGTATGTGTGTTATATTAAACAGAGGAGTAAAATGTTGGCAAGCAATAAACATTTCAGAGCAACTTTGGCGGAGTTATTATCGTTACACTTTCAAATATACTAGTTGAATAAGACATGGGTGAGAAGACGAATTTTGACAAAGAGATTTATTTATAGACTAATACAAAATCAGTAGCTGATTCAGGTACGGGTGACATGGGCAGCCACCCAGGGTGGCATCTTGCCGGAGGCTGAAGGGGGGGTTCGTCCAGGGAACCATACAAGCTAGAACTGCCACATACACTTGAAACAAATAGCCAAACTGAAAACTGCAGACAAAAATGCTTTCTGCTACTAAGATCAGTGAAATGTAGGCTAAACTGACAACGGAGTGAAGAACAGAAATGTCAACTAGAAAGCAAGTCCCAGCAATGAAGAATGCAAAGGGAGGGGAGCATTCTGGCAGGGGTGAGATTTTCAGCACAACACCGGCAAACCGTGACAATATATCCTCCAAACACCGGCTGTGAGGACATTATCACTTTTCTACGACGGGTTACCAACATATTCAAATAACGATTAACATATTTTAATTCAAAATGTTTGTTTTTTTATGAATTTATTCATACCATTTCATCCTTCCACAGGATATAGTCCCGAAACAAATCTAGGGTTGCTACCCAAGCCGGCTGGTCATTCGTTCTATTGGTTCGGCTGCCAGATACGCAACTCAGTTGTTCAGTCTCTTTGTTCTGTATCTATGGACGCGACCCTGTCGTTCGTTCTAAATGTTCCATTGCCATACAGGCTGGCAAAGTTCTTATCCCTTGCTTGCTAGCTAGCCAACTACGGCTAATTTACAGTCACGTCAAACAGTGCAGCCAGAATAAAAAAAACAGTAGCTGCATTTGTTTAAGCTGTTTTCTAGTGACAATTATTTGGATACATCCATAACAATGAGATAATGTGGCGCGATTTCGCCTGGCTTTGAAAATGTGCTCCCTCGTCAGGACACTGTTGTTCAGAGGAGCTAGCCAGCAACACCGCTAACACAATCACTTCAAACGGAAGCTGGAAAGACTGCAAACTAACTGCACGTAATTTCATGTACCTTTTTCAATTTACATTTCTTCGTATATATCCATAAAAACTATGCCAGCTGATTCATGATTAGACTGGCTGAGAAACGCTGCCTGCATCTCTCTCGTCCCGACTCCCAACCCGTTCATTTCAATGGGACAGTTGGAAATTGAATTTGAATATTGAAACAATGTTGCAAATGTCGTAGAGACCGACAGCAAGGTTTATACAAATCTCTGCTGTTGAAAACTAAATTTCAGTCTAAAAGATAAGTGAGACAATGTCTAGATGCTTTTTATAGTGGAAGTCAAGTTTATAACTTCCCCTGGCTGGGCTGATGAGACAGTGGATTGTGCAGTCAGATGGAACAGCGTAAATAGGCATTTCAACGTCGTAGATTTAGCCGGTGGTAACTTGTCGAATAGACACCGGCTGGAATGCGGTTTCAACCAATTAGCGTTCAGGATTAGACCCACCGGTTGTATGATGTGTAAACAGACCTACAGTGTAGGGTTGGGTTCTTTTGTAAAGTCCATTCTACAAATCTAGGTTTGTTAAACCCTAGACACAGAAAGATGTAAAGTTATTTGAAACAGGAAGATACCTACTCTCCAGTGAGTCCAGCTCGTCACCGACAGTCACGCCAATGCTATGGCACAAAGTGTGCCCTGTGTTTAGTGGGCCTCGACCACGGGCATTAGTTCATAACACCCACATATATTTCATGTGGTTCACTTCCTGTTTTCATTTGCAGCAAGCCATCACAATTTACATTCATTTTCATGCCTCTGTTTTTCTATCTAGACTAGAAGAAAATCAAGTAAGATGCCAACTGCTCACATGTAAGACAATTGATGATGAAGTTGATATTGGCTCATGAGTTGTTTGGCTGGGAAACCGTTGTCCACCTACATCTTATCCCAAAACATGGACACAATGGACTGACAAAAGAAGCTCGAAGACAAAAATGCTGACTGACAAAGATGCTGACTGACAAAGATGCTGACTGACAAAGATGCTGACAGACAAAGATGCTGACTGACAAAGATGCTGACAGACAAAGATGCTGACAGACAAAGATGCTGACAGACAAAGATGCTGACAGAAGTAAATAGACAAAGGGGTGAGAGGTGGACAGACAAACTAACAGACAGACAGAGAAACAAAATACACGCACAGAATATCAGCAAAAGGATCAGATGAGAACATTTTAAAAAGTAGTAGAGAGACAAAGAGCTGGTAGAAATGTAGGCAAGAATAATGAATAATGTCTAGATGGATAAACATAAGCAGTCAGACAGCTAAGCAAAGGATGCATTCCAACAAATGGAAAGGCAGATCCTCAGACAACGGCAGACAAAAAGCGATTGGACGAAGGCAGTGGATTTGTTAACCTCACAAAAATTGGACCACATAGATCAGATGACAGATCACTAGCCATATTTCCATCCAGTTGGTGACAGATCTTCCAGCGATTATGCAAACATCTGTATAAAGAAAATGTGTATTTTCCCACCAGTGGTGGGTTTCCACCAAACTACCCTGTTGCGGATAAAAATCAGTGCGTGATGACGTAGTGCACACAAAAATTTGCTTTTTCGTTTAAGATTTCATATACCGAATAAAAATCTAAAACTCAATGTTTTCCCATCACATTTTCAACTCTACCGATAGTTGTCACAAAAACTGTCGAGTTAAATAGCTAAATAGCAAATGTGCCTACTCAGTTTTTGGCACGTGCGCTCTAGCCAACAGCGCGCAGATAGACTAGTCTATACTGTAGCCTACTTGATGAGATTATTATGAATAAGAGCGATAATATTTGTATTTATCAAAAACGGCAGTCAAGCATCAATCACCATGTCACCGAAATAAGACCCTCAATATTTATTGGAAAGAAACATCAAGATCACTGGGCACTTTCACCAGCCTGTTTAGTTCATCATTTATTTAATCTGTAGCCTAATACACTGCATGGGTTACCAAGTCATAGTGGGAGGACCACTTCGGTATGATGGTTATTATATCAACATTTGCACATACATGCGTTTCCACCACCTCTTCTCGCATAATTCATTTTACCGGCACAAAAAGTTCCCACCATGTCAAACAAAGACATTTTCATCTTTAACATTTTACCAAAACTACCTGTGTCCATCACAGCTGTCGTGATTTTTTTTTTAATGGTATGACTTTAGTCGCATGAAACGTGGCAGTGCTCCCACACAAACTGAACCCCAATGCCTTGGGCCAACCAACTAGACTCAAAAGAGCCCCTTTCTCTCCAGTTTACATAATTGTGGAACACAAGGCTAGCTCCACAATAGAGCAGTCACGAATGGAAATGGCCAAGTGTCAAGTCTACTTGGAGCCATGGCAAAACATCTAAAAGGCTAGAATCTAGATGAAATGTCAAAACAATGGGATAACAGCCTGATATTCACCAGGGAGTCAATTAGAAATTACTTGTTAAAAACGGTAAGTTTGTAATAATGAAATACTTATGACACTTTCGTTTCTATTAGGTTAAATGGCACCAGTCAAAAGTTTGGACACACCTACTCATTCAAGGGTTTTTCTTTATTTGTACTATTTTCTACATTGTACAATAATAGTGAAGACATCAAAACTATTAAATAACACATATGGAATCATGTAGTAACCAAAAAAAAAGTGTTAAACAAATTGAAATATATTTTAGATTCTTCAAAGTAGCCTTGATGACAACTTTGCACACTCGTGGCATTCTCTGAACCAGCTTCACCTGGAATTGTTTAACAACAGTCTTGAATGAGTTCCCACATACGCTGAACACTTGTTGTCTGCTTTTACTTTACTCTGCGGTCCAACTCATCCCAAACCATCTCAATTGGGTTGAGGTCGGGTGATTGTGGAGGCCAGGTCATCTGATGCAGCACACCATCACTCTCCTTCTTGGTCAAATAGCCCTTACACAGCATGGAGGTGTGTTGGCTCATTGTCTTGTTGAAAAACAAATGAGTCCCACTAAGCCCAAACCAGATGGGATGGCGTATCGCTGCAGAAAGCTGTGGTGGCCATGCTGGTTAAGTGTGCCTTTTTAATTCTAAATAAAATCACTGACAGTGTCACCAGCAAAGCACACCCCACACCATCACATCACCATGCTTCACAATGGGAACTACACATGGGAGATCGTCCGTTCACCTACTCTCTGTCTGACAAAGACACGGTAGTTGGAAACAAAAATCTGAAAGGACAGATTTCCACAGGTCTAATGTCCATTGCTTGTGTTTCTGGCCCAAGCAAGTCTCTTCTTCTTATAAAAGTGTCCTTTAGTGGGGGGTTTCTTTGCAATAATTTGACCATGAAGGCCTGATTCACGCAGTCTCCTCTGAACAGGTGATGTTGAGATGTGTCTGTTACTTGAACTCTGTGAAGCATTTCTTTGGGTTGCCATTTCTGAGGCTGGTATCTCTAATGAACTTATCCTCTGCAGCAGAGTTAACTCTGGGTCTTCCTTTCCTTTGGCGGTCCTCATGAGACAGTTTCATCATTGCGCTTGATGGTTTTTGCAACTGCACTTGAAGAAACTTTAAAAAGTTCTTGAAATTTTCCAGATTGACTGACCTTCATGTCTTAAAGTAATGATGGACTGTCATTTCTCTTTGCTTATTTGAGCTGTTCTTGCCATAATATGGATTATGGTATTTTACCAAATAGGGCTATCTTCTGTATACCACCCCTAACTTGTCACAACACAAGTGATTGGCTCAAACACATTAAGGAAAGAAATTCCACAAATGAACTTTTAACAAGGCAGACCTGTTAATTGAAAAACATTCCAGGTGACTACCTCATGAAGCTTGTTGAGAGAATGCCAAAAGTGTCAAGGCAAAGGGTGGCTACTTTGAAGAATCTCAAATATAAACTATATTTAGATTTTTTTCAACACTTTTTCGGTTACTACACGATTCCATGTGTTGTATCATAGTTTTAATAGCTTCACTATTATTATACAATGTAGAAACTAGTAAAAAAATACATTCAAACCCTGGAATGAATAGGTGTGTCCAAACCTTTGACTGGTTCTGTAGGTTCCTACCATCTCTGGTATCAAATGCCAAAACAGGTCCTTGAGCAAAAGAGTAGCCTAACTTCCTGACGTGTGTAGATGGTCTTGAGCTGTTCGCCTTCGAAAAAAAAGCATCCAATCAGCATTGACGTCATGCATAGCATATTGCCTACAGCTTCCCGGGTAAAACTCTCTCAGGGGCGGCAGGCAGAGCCGCGCTATGGATCCTAATTGCTGTCATGGCGGCAGCTCGCAGTGCATCAAATACAGTCATGCTTCAATACGACTGAGCTGCAATCTTACGGGAGCTTCTCATCCTTTTTGACATGTTGCACGATCACCGTTAAATTATGGCATAGGAGATATTTTCTTACGCAAGGGATGTGTAGGCCTAATTCAAGATGATATTTTATATTGTGGTCTACTAGGTATAACGGTTTGATTAATTAGCTGAGTGATTACTTTGATTGGTTTATTGAGCAAGTTAGCGAATGGAAAAATAAATGATACACAGCTTGAATCAACACAACCGTTCTCTGCATTAGTGTGCACATGTATCGGTAGGCTACAGTAAGCCATTGTTGGTGTGTGTGCAACAGTGTCTTCTTGTGTGTACATGTGCATTCCCACATGTACTCACAGCGCAGACGGGACCCTGTCATCACCTGGGTCTCATCTCGTCAGTCAGCATCACACATACAGTGGGAGAGGAGCTTCTAGCTGGCGCTCACTGCTGCCAGGTCGGGAACACATTTACAACGGTGCACGTACCAGCTTGCCTCATGATTATCTCTCAATCAGGCCGGGCATTCACAAAGGGTCACAGAGGAGGAGTGCTGATCTAGGATCAGTTTCCCCCTTCAGATCATTATGAATAAGATCACGTTGACGGAGGGACCTAGGGATGCTCACAGAGTTGGACCAACACGAAACTCAGTTCTCTCTCGTTTGCTAATCCAGGGGTTTCTTTACTCATTGCACGCGATTTTAAAACTAAAGGTTTTAAGGTAGATCGTATCTTACCTACACTATGTGATGCAAGGTGTACTACTTCATTTGTATGATTCATTTATGATACAATTCACAATTTGAATTAGTTTAGTGGTCTTTCACAGTCTAGCCAACATGTTTTGAGATGCATTTTAAAATGAGCCTCACATGATTCACGCTCAATATTTAAGAAGCTACGTAGCTTGGATTTGGACAACTGAGCTTATAATATTCAGCACAGCAATGCATTTGGGCTCTCTGTAACAAACAAAACAAAAGCTTGGCCTCATTTATCATTCAGAGATCTACTATATGGAAATCAAGGAAGTAAAACCCATCACAATAACTGATCAAAGCTTCTGTACACACATAGGCCTTAAAGCAACTGGACATAAATATGTATAGACTGGTCAACATCCACACGGGAACACCAGTGTGCACATGGGCACTTGTAGCCTATATTTCCGTCTGAAACACGCGCACGCACACACACACACCGCCCTGGGCTGCAGATGCCACATCATCTCTGGAACACTCTCACAGGAGTGTTCCTAAATGGCAGGGATGACATCACGGGGCCATGCCTTGATTCAATTGGTCTTGTGATCTCTGCCTGCAAGACTTTGAGATGGCAGTGGAGGCCTGAGCTAATGTCACAAAACCTATTCTAAATCCATGAGCACTGAAATCCAAATGTCATGCAGGTCTCAGGGAGAAAGATAAAATGGAACCGGCAGGAGATTGTTTTGTAGAAATGCCTCATTCTTCTGACCCAAATCTCCCCCTTCACTCTAAAAAAATAAAAGATCATTTAAGGTTAAAAAAACATCCATTAATTTAAAAACCTATACTCTGCGATCAGTTCATTTTTTAACGTTTGTAGACTGAAGAGGTGCTTTGAGGAACCCTTTTCAAAAGAGGGGTTCGTTTTTGACCCAGCAGTGTGCTTGTGAATAAAGTGCGCTCGTGTGTATAATTCAAATTGAGAACATTGGTCAAAAGACGCACTGGAAGCGGGAAGCGAGCGGATGGTTGGAGATGCGACAGACATGAGATGACTTGCAACGGACCGACGTGAAAGGTGAGGGACCCTTAGCTATACACTAGCTAAGATAATAAAAAATGCTATCAAAAAAAATAATACATCATGTAATGAACTCTGCTTATCTCTCCCTCTCTAACCTTTAAGCATCAGCTGTCAGAGCAGCTTAAAGATCACTGTACCTGTACACAGCTCATCTGTAAATAGCACACCCAACTACCTCATCCCCATATTGTTATTTTTTTGTGGCTGCTCTTTTGCACCCCGGTATCTCTACTTGCACATCATAGTCTGCACATGATCACTCCAGTGTTAATGCTAAATTGTAATTATTTTGCTTCTATTGCCGATTTATTGCCTTACTTCCCTAATCTTACAACATTTGCTTGTTGTTGTTTTTGTCGCACTGCTTTTCTTTATCTTGGCCAGGTCAGAGTTGTAAATGAGAACTTGTTCTCAACTGGCCTACCTGGTTAAATAAAGGTGAAATTATATACTTATATTTAAATGTCCTCTTCGTTTTTCATCAGCTAGGAAAGCCATAGGCTGTAGCCTAATGTTAGCTGGTAATTGCTGTTGGGAGTTACGTTTTAGCTAACTTTAGCTAGTTAGAGTCAATATTGAGAAATGTTAGTCCTAATTTAAACCTATTATATTTAAACCTCATCTCCATCCATCCTCCTCCAGGCTCTGTCTTAACCTGCCCAGTTAAGTTAGTAGAGTTTGGGTGCTGTGAGGAAAACTCAGCCTCCACAAAACAGGTCACACACACACACACACACACACACACACACACACACACACACACACACACACACACACACACACACACACACACACACACACACACACACACACACACACACACACACACACACACACACACACACACACACACACACAGGGCCCAATCTAGGTTGTTAAACTTGACCAAAAAAATAAAACATTACATTTGATATCAACTACTTATGTTGAATGTGTCAAATTTACAGACATCACAACTATGAAATAATACATATGGAATCATATAGTAACCCCCAAAAAGTGTTAAACAAATCAAAACCTATTTTATATAAGTAGCCACCCTTTGCCTTGATGGCAGCTTTGCACACTCTTGTCATGTTGATTGAAATGCATTCCAGGTGACTACCTCATGAAGCTGGATGAGAGAATTCCAAGAGCGTGCAAAGCTGTCATCAAGGCAAAAAGTGGCTACTTTGAAGAATCTCAAATATATTTAGATATGTTTAACCCTATTTTTTGGTTACTACATGATTCCATGTGTGTTATTTCATAGTTTTAATGTCTTCACTATTATTCTACAATGTAGAATAATAAAGAAACCCTGGATGTCCACATTTTTGACTGGTACTGTATGTCATTCTGTCTGGTGTGTCGGGGTGTTCTGCTTTGATGGAGAAACTCAACCTCAGCAAATAGGTAAGACCCACACAGACACAGATGACCCAATCTAGGTTGTTATTAAACGTATAACCCAGGATACGGAGTTGTAAACTTGACAAAAATATTTAAACCCATGATACACTTTCTCTCCTTCCATCCTCCTCCCTTTAGTGCCTGTCTCAGCCCCTGTCCAGTTAAGCGGTGGAGAGTTTGGGAGCAGTGATAGAGAAATATGTCAACCTCCACACACACACACACACACACACACACACACACACACACACACACACACACACACACACACACACACACACACACACACACACACACACACACACACACACACACACACACACACACACACACACACACACACACACACCAATGTAGGTTATGTTCAACTTGACAAAAAGAAGAATAAATTAAACAGATCAGGTAGATAGATGCATTTGATATTGAACACTCATGTTGTCTATGTTGAGTTTGTTTCGAATGTATGTCTTTCAGGTTGGAGTATTGGAGCGGCCCGTTCGGTCTTGTGCATTTCAGACCAACGCAAGACCGTGTTTAAAGCTCACTACGGATCTACCAACGTTTTAGCCTCTACAAAGTCTCATGATGTATTTGCATTGTGATTATAGTGTTCTGTGATTTTCCTTTGTCTATTCCAATAGTCACTGACTGGTGGTGAATCAATGTATTTACAGTGTGATTGTGTGTTCTGTTCCTCCATACTGTCTTGTCATAATCACTGCAGCTGATAGCACATACTCAACTTATCCTCAACTTATCCTTAATAATCAACGCCATCAATCAATGCCATTTGTATTCCAAACAGAATTGTTAGTCTAAAAGTATACATGGGATGTGTGCACAGCGCTCATTCAGAAGTACTCCTCGTTGAGACCACACGGGGAAGAAATATGGAAGAATTCAATTTTCCTACTTATTAATTCACACACTAATAACCTTTTTTGTTGTTGTTTGTTTTACACCAGATTGCACCTATCCAGACCATAATGTGCTGGCTTGGATATTTTCTTCTCACGTTGTTTATTCCATCACATTTCCAGCAGCATAGCGAGACAATCGCTAGTCACTTAATTGACCAAGTCGGCTCCTATGACCTCAGTCCCAATAATGTACAGTTTTTAATTTACATCATGCAGCTGTTCTAATTCTTGAGGCACCTTTAGGGGTTCCACCGGTGTTGCAATCTGAGGAACCCCTAAAAGTACTTCCAGGAACCGTGTCTTTTTACAGTGTCGAATGAACACAAAAAAAGTAAGCTCTTAAAACACACTCAGTAGTTGAGATACGAACGTAATGTTGCGTAACTTCCCAGAATTAATTGACTCACAGTGGGGGTATAGAATAATTAGGCTAAATTCTATAATATAAAAAAAAGGTCAAATGTCCCAAGTCCCATAGTCGCAGGAAGATGTTTGGGGGTTGGGGGGTGCTGCACATTTTTTGTCAAAGGGGGGGATGCACTACTGCCAAGTCCTACAGCCTAGTCAACCCATCATGACATACATATTGACAGGCAGATAAAAACCTACCCGACACAAGTAGGCTGTATCAGGCAGCCTAACGCTTAAATCATAGTGCACAGAAGCTGAGACGCGATAGTCCAGCGCCCTATTGTGACATAGCTACTCGTCTCCGAGACCACCATCGCACCTCCTCTATTCATTGCAATGTGCTGACCGTTGGAGCAATTGCTTGAGCTGCGCTGAGAATGCAAAGGGTATTAAAAAAAGCAAACAGTCCAATATTCTAGAACACTGCTGTGCATATGCATACAGGTTTAGGACTATGATGAACCCTTTATGCTGCATTCGTAACCAAGAGGGAAGTGGACATTTACCACATACGACTGGGGGAAAAAATCCATTGGAAAAGCATCCAACTGGTAATTACTAGTGGGAAACCCCTCGATCATCCAGAGCTCTCACGTGATCTGACATCACCTACTAAGGCAATTACCTTGATAACAGCATTCTCTGCAGTTAAATGCAACAAAAGATTCAAAAGCAATCTATTAATATGATATTTGAACACTTAATTCCTTTGCAAGCATAATAGTTGTACTTTTAATTGATAGTTTATGCAGCTTGTTGGCCATTAGCCAATCTGCTCTTATCAATAAGTTCAAAGCACATGAATGAATCCAACTGGTATTTACCACTTCACAATGTAGTAAATTCCCACCTCCCACTTTATGAAAGCAGCAAAACCCACAGACCATTATAATTGTTGGAGGTGTGGGAGTAAGCGGTTTGATATGCTGTGGAGGATGTCTAGTAGGTTGGACCAGTGTCACATCATGGCCAACACGGAAATATTACACATCTTATCAACCTCACACATGTGAGAACTTTGTGAATGGACGCCCAGGCGGTCATTGTTTTGTTTTTTTAACTGACAGAATTTACCTGACTCCGAGAAAACGCGGACAAAACGTGCGTGTGGATGTCACCACAAGCCAGGCGTTGACAGTGACATTTTTTTTAGAACTGTTTTGAGTGGCATTCAATGTGACATCTAAACATTCAAAAATGTTTTTAAAGCTTTAAATCGATCAATTTGGAAAGGAAATTGCACAAAAAAATCCTATAGACAGGTGTTGGCTGAAAAAAAGCGCACTATGCAATGATGATGATCTACGGACAACGCTCGTTACATTGTTGCGGCAACCTATATAACTGTCAAGGCTCGCAACAAATGACATTTTGACAGTTCACATAATGGCGGGATGTGGCTTGCTAAAGCTTCGGTTTGATATTTCTGCACAACAGAAAAGGAAAGCACAAATATTGAAACACCACATTCAGCTCTCTCCTCCAACTAATAGCCTACTAGACAGATTTAAGTGGGTATCATCTGTTCGATTCATGGAGAGGCTTCTCCCGAATCTAGTCTACCTGTCACACGTCCGATACAATCTCATTGTCAGTAGCCGAAATAAAAAGCCAGCCAATACCTGTTGACTCCTCCTACCGACGTGTTGGTTGGTGGAAGTCCGAACCGAGCCCGAGGATGTTTTGTCCTGAGCTTCTTTTCCGAAGTCGTTTCTCCGTCGTATGACGAGGAGTGGAACGTTACAGTAAGGTCTGCTTTGTCAGACAGTGCGAGTCTGACAAGAGCTCTGCGAGTTTTCGGCAAAGAAACGGCTTTTCACGGTGCCGCGCAAGTTGATGCAAGGCTTTAGAGAGCAGCAGCCATTGCGGTCACGTGCATTTTCGGAAACGCAACACTGGCCAGCCTACATAAGTACACTCCCTCTTTTCACATCAACCATGTCAATTATGTAATCTACTGCAGGGTTTCGCAAAATCAGTCCTGCCCGCCTCCCTGTGCACATTTTGAGCTTTTGCCCTAGCACTACACAGCTATTTAAAAAAAAATCTAAGCTTGATGATGAGTTGGTTATATGAATCAGCTGTACTGTACATCAAAACTCCAGCCTACTAAGAAGCCTGCTATTGCTCTTCTAACTATGACTTTGGAAGCGCTATATGAGCAACACAATGAAGTGAACATGCATCAAATATGTATTGTGTTCCTTTCATAGTCAAATGAATGCTTTACATGCTTTGAATATAAATGTGGCATCAATGTCAGTATCTATCTTGGATTGGTTTAGTTCTTTATTTCTAATGTGGGCATCAAGAATGAATCCTGTCTAATGTCAACTGTCCATGAACCAAATTCTTAAGTGTACACTCTTAAGGGCTCTTTCACATATCACTCACTGTATGATCCTGGAGCATTTGGAACCCTAATCTGCGCTATAAAGCATGTGTGAAACGCAAACAAACCATGGCTGAAACCAATCCCACCGTACCAGTACCCCCCCCCCCCCCCCCCCCCCCCCCTTGTAAACAAGCTAGCTCGCTAATGCAATGATATAATAGCTAATGATTAGGTTACTTTGATGTTGGGTAAATCGGCTTCGATTTGTCAAAGCCTGATTTTGGCATGTCCTCACTAGCAGACCCAAGCATACTGGCCTACTAGTCTGTATCACTGAGGAACACCCCCCACCCCCGAATCCCCATTCCCTCAGATCGAACATGTCTGTAAAATCTCTTCTTCTCTACAAGGATGGAAAACAGGCATATTTTATGGGGCCTGGCTGTCAACCAGGAGGGGGGGCGGCCTGGGTCGGTAACATGTAAATGCTTTGACTGACAAGACTCTAGTGAAGGCATCCGATCCTGATCCTGCTAGGGCTGGGCTTAAACAGCACATGCTCCCAGGTGTTTTTAAATTACATTTTTTATTTAACCTTTATTTAACTACGCAAGTCTGTTAAGAACAAATTCTTATTTACAATGATGGCCTACACCGGCCAAACCCGGACGACGCTGGGCCATATGTGTGCCGCCCTATGGGATGACTCCCAATCACGGCCAGTTGTGATACAGCATGGAATTGAACCATGGTGTCTGTAGTGATGCCTCAAGCACAAAAATGCAGTGCCTTAGAACGCTGTGCCACTTGGGAGGCCCCAAATCTCTGACCCCACCCATTTCAAGGGGCCACGCTACAGTATTCCTTCTAGAAGTCTCTCTCTCCTTTCTTTCCCCCAAAATGTAATCTTTCGAAGAGGCTTTCAAAGACGATTCCTCTGACGCTCATCCTGGCTAGTGTCCTCCCCTCTCCTCTCCTGGCCTCACCTAGTCTCCCTCTCCTCTTTTTATGGCAGACTGTAGTGTCCTCCCCTCTCCTCTCCTGGCCTCACCTGGTCTCCCTCTCCTCTTTTTATGGCAGACTGTAGTGGGCTACCCTCCAGGGCTATTCCTGGGATGGACGTGAGCGCAACGGGTCCGTCCAGTCCACACTTGTTACTGCCAGACAGGGTGGGCCATAGGCCATAAATGTGCCCCTCCTAAGCCAGGCATCCCTGGCTGGGTGTCTTCTCTCATCTCTCTCTTCTCTCCTCCCCTTTTGCCAAGATGTATGAGGGGAGAGACAGCTGCTTGGAGACTGCCAGGACCTTTTATCCACACAGCACTATGGCCTGGCTGGCCGGCGATGTTTCCAGGGAGAGTGTCTTCAGACCTGGGTACAAATACTGTTTTAAATGTCAAATGCTTTGAGCCTGGAGTGTCAGGTGGGCGGCGTTTGCACTTTGGGGACTTTTCTGCTGTTTGCATCACACCAGGCAAGCTCAAACAAGCATGATTTTCAAATAGTATTTGAACCCAGTTCTAGTGGATCCAGAGTGTGTGTTTGTGTCTCCTGGGACAGGAAACTGAGCATCCCAGGGCAGAAAGCCAGAAGGTTTATGGGCCATGGAGACGGAACTAGCAGATGTGTCTTTGCCTGGTATAAAGCCTTCCTCTGCTTAGTGTGTCTGGGACTGCAGGAGCACAGGCTTGAGCACAGATGTGGCCGTGTGTGTGTTTATTTGTGTGTGTGTGTGTGTGTGTATCAAGTAAATCAAATCAAAATCAAATCTAAGTATATTGGTCTCATACACAGATTTCCAGGTGTTATAGCAGGAGCAGTAGAATGTCTCGCAAATACACAAATAATCTAAAAGCCTAAACAGGAAATCAAGAAATGACAGAACGGGTCCAATTAACAATCCAGAGTGAATATGTTAGAGTGAGCATGTGTCAGAATCCAGAATATAAATACAAGGTGTGTATAGATGTTTACTTGTTGCTAAGCAGTTGCTAGGGACTCTCCTGGAAGAAGCTAGCTAGCTTACAAAGAATAACAACAAAAAATATCTAGTTAACAGAAGAAAGGAAGACAAAATAAGGACAAAAGAAGGACAGAAGAAAAAGGAAAAGAAAGAGGACAACAAAGTGAAACAGTCAGCACTTCTATTGCAACTTCGTATTTCGTCGTCCTAACGTAGTCTACACTGCTATCTGCCCAGCAGCTAGCCAGCTAGCAAACGTCCACCGTCTACCGAATAGCAGCACTGTAGAAACTATTACACTCAACTGAACGACTTGATTAGTGTAGTGGTAGCTAGCTACATAGTTGTCTTTGCTGTCTTCGTATCCAAGATAATTGTGTAGTTTAGAGCGTGTAGTCTTAGAGTGATTATCTTAATTTACCGAGGTTAGCTAGCCAGCTATTTGTCGTCCTTAACGTAGGAGACACTGCTAGCTAGCCAACAGCTAGCCAACGTCTACTGAATAGAACTTCCGCACTCAACAACCCTGTCGCATTCCGCTTCGCTCCACAGGTAGTATCACATTTTTCATTTCATTTCATTACAGCACAACGGTTTGATTTGTTTGATCGTAGCTAGCTACATAGCTAGCTACATAGCCGTCTGTGTATCAAAGATAATTGTGTAGTCTAGAGCGATTTTCTAGGTTAGCTAGCCAGCTATTGTCGTTCTTTTAACGCAACGTAACGTAATCAACACTGCTAGCTAGCCAGCTAGCCCCCGAATAGCAGCACTGTAGAAACTATTACACTCAACGGAACGACTTGATTAGTGTAGTGTCAACAACGCAGCCACTGCCAGCTAGCCTACTTCAGCAGTACTGTATCATTTTAATCATTTTGTCAATAAGATTCTTGCTACGTAAGCTTAACTTTCTGAACATTCGAGATGTGTAGTCCACTTGTCATTCCAATCTCCTTGCATTAGCGTAGCCTCTTCTGTAGCCTGTCAACTATGTGTCTGTCTATCCCTGTTCTCTCCTCTCTGCACAGACCATACAAACGCTCCACACCGCGTGGCCGCGGCCACCCTAATCTGGTGGTCCCAGCGCGCACGACCCACGTGGAGTTCCAGGTCTCCGGTAGCCTCTGGAACTGCCGATCTGCGGCCAACAAGGCAGAGTTAATCTCAGCCTATGCCTCCCTCCAGTCCCTCGACTTCTTGGCACTGACAGAAACATGGATCACCACAGATAACACTGCTACTCCTACTGCTCTCTCTTCATCCGCCCACGTGTTCTCGCACACCCCGAGAGCTTCTGGTCAGCGGGGTGGTGGCACCGGGATCCTCATCTCTCCCAAGTGGTCATTCTCTCTTTCTCCCCTTACCCATCTGTCTATCGCCTCCTTTGAATTTCATGCTGTCACAGTTACCAGCCCTTTCAAGCTTAACATCCCCTCGGAGAGTTCATCAATGAGCTTGATGCCTTGATAAGCTCCTTTCCTGAGGACGGCTCACCTCTCACAGTTCTGGGCGACTTTAACCTCCCCACGTCTATCTTTGACTCATTCCTCTCTGCCTCCTTCTTTCCACTCCTCTCCTCTTTTGACCTCACCCTCTCACCTTCCCCCCCTACTCACAAGGCAGGCAATACGCTCGACCTCATCTTTACTAGATGCTGTTCTTCCACTAACCTCATTGCAACTCCCCTCCAAGTCTCCGACCACTACCTTGTATCCTTTTCTCTCTCGCTCTCATCCAACACTTCCCACACTGCCCCTACTCGGATGGTATCGCGCCGTCCCAACCTTCGCTCTCTCTCCCCCGCTACTCTCTCCTCTTCCATCCTATCATCTCTTCCCTCTGCTCAAACCTTCTCCAACCTATCTCCTGATTCTGCCTCCTCAACCCTCCTCTCCTCCCTTTCTGCATCCTTTGACTCTCTATGTCCCCTATCTTCCAGGCCGGCTCGGTCCTCCCCTCCCGCTCCGTGGCTTGACGACTCATTGCGAGCTCACAGAACAGGGCTCCGGGAAGCCGAGCGGAAATGGAGGAAAACTCGCCTCCCTGCGGACCTGGCATCCTTTCACTCCCTCCTCTCTACATTTTCCTCCTCTGTCTCTGCTGCTAAAGCCACTTTCTGCCACTCTAAATTCCAAGCATCTGCCTCTAACCCTAGGAAGCTCTTTGCCACCTTCTCCTCCCTCCTGAATCCTCCTCCCCCCTCCTCCCTCTCTGCAGATGACTTCGTCAACCATTTTGAAAAGAAGGTCGACGACATCCGATCCTCGTTTGCTAAGTCAAACGACACCGCTGGTTCTGCTCACACTGCCCTACCCTGTGCTCTGACCTCTTTCTCCCCTCTCTCTCCAGATGAAATCTCGCGTCTTGTGACGGCCGGCCGCCCAACAACCTGCCCGCTCGACCCTATCCCCTCCTCTCTTCTCCAGACCATTTCCGGAGACCTTCTCCCTTACCTCACCTCGCTCATCAACTTATCCCTGACCGCTGGCTACGTCCCTTCCGTCTTCAAGAGAGCGAGAGTTGCACCCCTTCTGAAAAAACCTACACTCGATCCCTCCGATGTCAACAACTACAGACCAGTATCCCTTCTTTCTTTTCTCTCCAAAACTCTTGAACGTGCCGTCCTTGGTCAGCTCTCCCGCTATCTCTCTCAGAATGACCTTCTTGATCCAAATCAGTCAGGTTTCAAGACTAGTCATTCAACTGAGACTGCTCTTCTCTGTATCACGGAGGCGCTCCGCACCGCTAAAGCTAACTCTCTCTCCTCTGCTCTCGTCCTTCTAGACCTATCGGCTGCCTTCGATACTGTGAACCATCAGATCCTCCTCTCCACCCTCTCCGAGTTGGGCATCTCCGGCGCGGCCCACGCTTGGATTGCGTCCTACCTGACAGGTCGCTCCTACCAGTTGGCGTGGCGAGAATCTGTCTCCTCACCACGCGCTCTCACCACTGGGGTCCACCAGGGCTCTGTTCTAGGCCCTCTCCTATTCTCGCTATACACCAAGTCACTTGGCTCTGTCATAACCTCACATGGTCTCTCCTATCATTGCTATGCAGACGACACACAATTAATCTTCTCCTTTCCCCCTTCTGATGACCAGGTGGCGAATCGCATCTCTGCATGTCTGGCAGACATATCAGTGTGGATGACGGATCACCACCTCAAGCTGAACTTCGGCAAGACGGAGCTGCTCTTCCTCCCGGGGAAGGACTGCCCGTTCCATGATCTCGCCATCACGGTTGACAATTCCATTGTGTCCTCCTCCCAGAGCGCTAAGAACCTTGGCGTGATCCTGGACAACACCCTGTCGTTCTCAACTAACATCAAGGCAGTGGCCCGTTCCTGTAGGTTCATGCTCTACAACATCCGCAGAGTACGACCCTGCCTCACACAGGAAACGGCGCAGGTCCTAATCCAGGCACTTGTCATCTCCCGTCTGGATTACTGCAACTCGCTGTTGGCTGGGCTCCTGCCTGTGCCATTAAACCCCTACAACTCATCCAGAACGCCGCAGCCCGTCTAGTGTTCAACCTTCCCAAGTTCTCTCACGTCACCCCGCTCCTCCGCTCTCTCCACTGGCTTCCAGTTGAAGCTCGCATCCGCTACAAGACCATGGTGCTTGCCTACGGAGCTGTGAGGGGAACGGCACCTCAGTACCTCCAGGCTCTGATCAGGCCCTACACCCAAATAAGGGCACTGCGTTCATCCACCTCTGGCCTGCTCACCTCCCTACCACTGAGGAAGTACAGTTCCCGCTCAGCCCAGTCAAAACTGTTCGCTGCTCTGGCTCCCCAATGGTGGAACAAACTCCCTCACGACGCCAGGACAGCGGAGTCAATCACCACCTTCCGGAGACACCTGAAACCCCACCTCTTTAAGGAATACCTAGGATAGGATAAAGTAATCCTTCTCACCCCCCCCCCCTTAAAAGATTTAGATGCACTATTGTAAAGTGACTGTTCCACTGGATGTCATAAGGTGAATGCACCAATTTGTAAGTCGCTCTGGATAAGAGCGTCTGCTAAATGACTTAAATATAATGTAAATGTAATGTAAATGTATAGACAGTATATCATTTGGAAATCAAATGTGTGTCTCGAGAAAGTCTACACCCTCCTTGGAATTATTCACATTTTTATTGTGTCACAAAGTGGGATTAAAATGGATTTAATTGTCATTCTTTTGTCAACAATCTACGCACAATACTCTGTAATGTCAAAGTGGAAGAATCTTTTTGATTCTTTCTTTTTGATGATTGTTATTAATGAAAAAAAAATCAAACACTAAGTACACCTTGATGTAGATACGTTTTCACCCACTGAGTCAATGCATGCTTGAAACTCCTTTGTCAGTGATTACATCTGTTAGTCTTCTTGGGCAAGTCTCATAAGAGCGTTGCACACCTGTATTAAGCTATATTTGCCCATTATTTTCAACACTCTTCAAGCTCTGTCAAGGTGTTGGGGACCATGGCTAGACAGAAATGTTCAAGTATTGCCATTGATTTTCAAGCAGATTTAAGTCAAAATTGTAATTTGGCCACTTAGGAACATTTACTGTCTTCTTGGTAACCAACTCCAGTGTAGATTTGACTTGGTGTTTTAGTCCTGCTAAAAGGTGAATTCCTCTCCCAGTGTCAGGTGTAAAGCAGACTGAAGCAGGTTTCCCTCTAGGATCATGAAAAACTTCCCAGTCTTTGCTGATATTGTCATGCCCTGACCTTAGAGAGACGTTTTATTTCTCTATTTGGTTTGGTCAGGGTGTGATGTGAGGTTTTGTTTTTTATGTTTCTTGGGAATCATACTTAGGTAGCCCTTTTTCCCTCCTTTCAGTGTGGGTAGTTGACTTTTGTTAGTGGCACTATAGCCCTGTAAGCGTCACGGTTGTTTTAAATAAAAGGAAAATGTACGCTCCCCACGCTGCACTTTGGTCCACTTCTTTCGATGGCTGTGACAGATATCAAGTAAGCCCATACCATGATGCAGCCACCACTATACTTGAAAATAAGGAGGCAATTACTCAGTGATGTGTTTGATTTTCCCCAAACATAAACCTTTGCATTTAGGCCAAAAATATTCCTTTGCTGTGTTTTTTTGCACTTTTACTTTAGTGCCTTCTTGCTAACATATGTGTGTTTTTGGAATATTTTTTATTATGTATATAACATTTTGTATTCTTCTTTTCACTCTGTCATTTAGGTCATTTTTGTGGTGTCACTACAATGTTGTTGATCCATCATCAGTTTTCTCACATAACAGCCATTGAGATGTTTTAAAATCACCAATGGCCTCATGGCGACATCCCTAAGCAGTTTCCTTCCAGCCCTGCAGCTCAGTTCAGAAGGACGACTGCATCATTGAATGTATAAAACAATACGTATTCAGACACTTTGCTCAGATGCTACAAGCTTGGCACACCTGTACTTGGGGAGTTTCTGCCATTCTTCTCTGCAGATCCTCTCAAGCTCTGTCAGGTTGGATGGGTAGCATCACTGCACACCCATTTTCATGTCTCTCCAAAGATGTGTGATCGGGTTCAAGTCCGGGCTCTGGCTGGGCCACTCAAGGACATTCAGAGACTTGTCCCAAAGCCACTCCTACTATGTCTTTGCTGTGTGCTTACGCTTGTTGTCCTGTTGGAAGGTGAACCTTCGCCTGAGTCAGGGGTTCTGAGTGCTCTGGAGCAGGTTTTCATCAAGGAACTCTCTGTACTTTGCTCCGTTCAACTTTCCCTCAATCCTGACTAGTCACCCAGTCCCTGCAGCTGAAAAACATCCCCATAGCATGATGCTGCCACCACCATGCTTCACCATAGAGATGTTGCCAGGTTTCTTCCAGACTTGACGCTTGGCATTCAGGCCGAAGAGTTTAAGCTTGGTTTCATCAAACCAGATAATCTTGTTTCCTATGGTCTGAGAGTCCTTTAGGTGCCTTTTGGAAAACTCCAAGTGGGCTGTCATGTGCCTTTTACTGAAGAGTTGCTTCCGTCTGGCCACTCTACCATAAAGGCCTGATTGGTGGAGTGCTGCAGAGATGGTTGGTCTTCTGGAAGGTTCTCCCATCGCCACAGAGGAACTCTGGAGCGCTGTCAGAATTACCATCAGGTTCCTGGTCCCCTGCCTGACCAAGGCCCTTCTCCTCCGATTGCTCAGTTTGGCTGGGCAGCCAGCTCTAGGTAGAGTCTTGGTGTTTCCAAACTTCTTCCATTTAAGAATGATGTTCTTGGGGACTTTCAATGCTGCAGACATTTTTTGGTACCCTTCCCAAGACCCGCGACTTAACACTCCTGTCTCTACAGACAATTCCTTTGACCTTATGGCTTGGTTTTTGCTCTGACATGCACTGTCACCTTATTTAGACAGGTGAGTGCCTTTCCAAATCATGTCAAATCAATTGAATTTACCACAGATGGACTATAATCAAGTTGTTGAAACATCTCAAGGATGATCAATGGAAACAGGATGCACCTGAGCTTAATTTCGAGTCTCATAGCAAAGGGTCTGAATACTTATGTAAATAAGGTATTGATTGTAAATATAAATAAGATTGATGAGGATTTTTCTTTATTACATCAATTTTAGAATAAAACTGTAACAAAGGGCCTTCCGAGTGGCGCGGCGGAGCACATTTGGCCCAGAGTCGTCAGGGTTAGGGGAGGATTTGGACGGCTGAGATGTCCTTGTCCCATCGCGCTCTTAGTGACTCCTTGAGGCGGGCCGGGTGCATGCACGCTGATTTCGGTTTCGATTACGGCTTCCGGGTTAAGTGAGCAGTGTGTCAAGAAGCAGTGCGGCTTGGCAGGGTCATGTTTCGGAGGACGCATGGTTCTTGACCTTCGCCTCTCCTGAGTCCATACAGGAGTTGCAGAGATGGGACAAGACTGTAACTACCAATTGGATATCACGAGGTAAAATATATATATACATATATTTAATCAATTTTAGAATAAGGCTGTAACATAACAATATGTGGAAAAATAAAAGGGTTCTGAATACTTTCCGAATGCACTGTATGCATAAGGGTAAGATAACTAGGCATCAGATATAAGATAAACAGAGTAGCAGCAGCTTGTATGTGAGTGGGTGTGCGTGTGTAGTGTCAGTATAAATGCATATTATGTTTGAGTGAGGATGCAAGGTTAACTCAGCTCATCCGTGTAGCTATTTTGTTAGCTATTGATCAGTAGTATTGCTTGGGGATAGAATCTGTTCAAGAGCCTGTTGGTGCCAAACTTGAGGCACCGGTATCACTTGTTGTGTGGAAGCAGAGCTAATAGTCTATAGCTTTGGTGGTTGGAGTTATTACGCGATTTTTTTAAGCCACATTATACTTCTGAAAGTGTTTAGCCTTGCCTAAACAAATACTTATGCAATGACTCTACCGTATTTTAGTTATTCAATTGTTATTAACTTCTTCGATATAGGGGGCGCTCTTTAAATTTTTTGTCACGAAAAGATGCTCGACTATGCATATAATTGACAGCTTTGGAAAGAAAACACTCTGACGTTTCCAAAACTGCAAAGATATTATCTGTGAGTGCCACAGAACCGATGCTACAGGCGAAACCAAGATGAAATTTCAAACAGGAAATGCCCCAGATTTTGAAGGCACTGTGTTCCAATGTCTCCTTATATGGCTGTGAATGCGCAAGGAATGAGCCTACACTTTCTGTCGTTTCCCCAAGGTGTCTGCAGCATTGTGACGTATTTGTAGGCATATCATTGGAAGATTGACCATAAGAGACTACATTTACCAGGTGCTCGCTTGTTGTCCTCCATTGCAATTATTGCGTAATCTCCAGCTGCGTGCATTTTTCCATTTGCTTCAGAGGAGAAACCCAACTGCCACGAATGACTTATCATCGAATAGATATGTGAAAAACACTTTGAGGATTGATTCTAAACAACGTTTGCCATGTTTCTGTCGATATTATGGAGTTAATTTGGAAAAAAGTTTGGCGTTGTAATGACTGAATTTTCAGGGTTTTTTCTTAGCCAAACATGATGAACAAAACGGAGCGATTTCTCCTACACAAATAATCTTTTTTGAAAAACTGAACATTTGCTATCTAACTGAGAGTCTCCTCATCTGAAGTTCTTCAAAGGTAAATTATTTTATTTGAATGCTTTTCTTGTTTTTGTGAAAATGTTGCCTGCTGAATGCTAGGCTTAATGCTATGCTAGCTATCAATACTCTTACACAAATGCTTGTGTAGCTATGGTTGAAAAGCATATTTTGAAAATCTGAGATGACAGTGTTGTTAACAAAAGGCTAAGCTTGTGAGCCAATATATTTATTTAATTTCATTTTCATGAATAGTTAACGTTGCGTTATGCTAATGGACTTGAGGCTATGATTACGCTCCCGGATACGGGATTGCTCGACGCAAGAAGTTAATTTGTTAAAAAAAAGTGTCAAATTTACGATTCACTTTGACCTCACATTCAACGTCAACAAAACAAAGGAGATGGTTGTGGACTTCAGGAAACAGCAGAGGGAGCACCCTCCTATCCACTACCTGCCCTCCTACCTGCCCTCCAGGACACAGCAAACTACCTGCCCTCTAGGACACCTACACCACCCGATGTCACAGGAAGGCCATAAAGATCATCAAGGACAACAACCACCCGAACCACTGCCTGTTCACCCCGCTATCATCCAGAAGGCGAGATCAGAACAGGTGCATCAAAGCAGGGACCGAGAGACTGAAAAACAGCTTCTATCTCAAGGCCATCAGACTGTTAAACAGCTACCACTAACATTGAGTGGCTGCTGCCAACATACTGACTCAACTCCAGACAATTTAATAATGGAAATTGATGTAAACAATGTATCACTAGCCACTTTAAACAATGCCATGTAAGCCGGTCCAAGGAGACGCACTGGAGACCAGATGCGTAGATCCGGCTTCATGGCACTTGGCTCGATGCCCACTCTAGCCCGGCCGATACGCACCGGGCTATGCACCCGCACTGGGGACACCGTGCGCTTCACAGCATAACACGGTGCCTGCCCGGTCTCTCCAGCCCCCCGGTAAGCACAGGAAGTTGGCACAGGTCTCCTACCTGACTTCACCACACTTCCTGTGAGCCCCCCCAATACATTTTTGGGGCTGACTCTCGGGCTTCCTTCCCTCATACCCTCATATCGCCGGCTCCTCTCTCCAGCTGCCTCTGCTCTCCTAGCTGCCTCCACCGGTTCCCATGGAAGGCAATCCTTTCCCGCCAGGATCTCCTCCCATGTGTAGCAACCCTTGCCGTCCAATACATCGTCCCATGTCCATTCCTCTTTGCGCCGCTGTTGCCTGTTACCACGCCACTTGGTCCTGTTGTGGTGGGTGATTCTGTCACAGTTTTCCTTAGGTGAAAGAGAGTCAGACCAAAATGCGGCGTGGCTATTGCGATCCATGTTTAATGAAACAAAGTAAACACGAATCAAAAACAATAAACGTAACACGAAAACCGAAACAGCCTAATACTGGTGCAAAGTAACACAGAGACAGTAACAAGGACAATCACCCACAAAACCCAACACCAAACAGGCTACCTAAATATGGTTCCCTATCAGAGACAATGACGAACACCTGCCTCTGATTGAGAACCATATCAGGCCAAACATAGAACTAGACAAACTAGACATGTAACATAGAATGCCCACTCAGCTCACACCCTGACCAACCAAAACATAGAAACATACAAAGCAAACTATGGTCAGGGTGTGACACCTGTCTCCTCCCCTTCATCTACATTGATTGAAGTGGATTCAACAAGTGACATCAATAAGGGATCACAGCTTTCACCTGGATTCACCCGGTCTGTGTATGTCATGGAAAGAGCAGTTTTGTACACTCAAGTGTATGTGCATAAACTGTCTGTATTGTGTGGAGTTTGTATGAGAAATGTGTGAGTGTGTGAGTGTGTGCTGCTGCGCCTCTATTCATGTGTGTTTGTGAAAGGTCACCTCACTTGGCCTTAGGAAATAACAGGCTGGTCGAGATCATATCTGCTTTTGGGGGGGAAAAAACAGTAATAGCTTAGACCCCCCCTCTGAAGTGGGAAACCACAAAAAAATAAAACAGAGTCGCAAATCTTCCCCCCTCTCACTGCCTCTCTGTCTCACACACACACACGCACGCACACACACACACACACACACGCACGCACGCACACACAAACACACACATAAAAGCCAGAGGCCATTATGCCATTTCATTTTCTTTAACACACGTTGGGAAAGATAAATAATTTTTCCAGCAGTCCTTGACAGCGCAACACAGTGCAAGCCGCCTGGTGGGGTTGAGCCCATCTGAAGCATGTGGTAAGCCATGTGGAATGTTTCAAATCACTCCCAGATGTGGAAGCTAGCGCTGACACATTTAACCCCTTAGCGCCACACTCAATGGCACCCTATGCCCTATTTAGTGCATTACTTTTGACCAGGGCCCATACTACTTTTGATCAGAGCCCTATATGCCCTGGTAAAAAGTAATGCACTTAATAGGGCGCTATTTGGGACGGCAGACTCAGAGAAGCTGCTTCAGTGAGGGGAAGAGGGGAAGTTTGTGGGAGATTTGGAGGGAAGCGTGTGGGTCTTTTTCTCTTTTTTCCTTTTATCGTTCTTTCTTTTGTCTCCCTCACTCTCTCTTGTCAGCTGAACGAGAAAAGGTGAGGTGTGTCTGGAGTTGGTGCGTGTGTGTGGTGTTCCATGTGCACTTCAGAGAGAGGGAGGGCCATGGAGGAACTGTGTCTCTTTCCACCTGACTGGACATCATACCTCAGAGTGAACCAGACCTGAAGAAAGAAAGAGAGAGAGAGAGAGAGAGAGAGAGAGAGAGAGAGAGAGAGAGAGAGAGAGAGAGAGAGAGGTTTATCGATACAGACTGTACCTTTCCACAACCTGAACAAGAACATGTCATTCTCTATTCAGCCTCACTGACCTTGTGGACTATTTCTGTTTACTTGGCTTAACCATAGCATGGAGGTTCAGACACTCCCTCGTTAGCTGCCATTGGTTGCCACATGTTGCAGTTACGGTCATGATGCAAATACTGCAACAGTATGAGAGAAATTACTGAAACTAAATATACTGACTAATTGTAGCCCTCAGTCTCTTCAGTAGTAGGCAAGGAATTAAGCACCTGCCAATAGTTTGTAAAGCGAGGAAATGATAATAATAATAATAATAATGAAATACATAGCTGCGATTAACGGGGGTTCACAGGATGACAGAAAGGATACAGGATCAGTTGGATAACAAAGCAAAACAAAGATAGGTCCTTACATGATAGAACGATCTTCCATTACGTACAATCAGTAAAACCCTTACCGTTTATCTCTCAATGCTACAAGGATGACGCAAGAGAAGTTGTTTAAATGCAGCAGGTAGTTACTCTTAAAGTCACTACTACCAATTGGTGCCATTCTTTTTGACCAAGTTACTCACGGGCCTCTAGTTTCTGTGTGGCAAATTATTTTTAAAAGGTGACCAATATATGATTGAGTTAGGAATTTTTTATGTAAAGAATTCAGAGGGAAAACCATAGGTGTTCACACCTTTGTAGTGAACCCCTAATGTTTCATTGGTAGAGCACATTTCCCATGCGCAATGCGCATGCACATCGCATGGTTGCTCTGAAATATCCCCTAATACAGCCTGTGGTTGGAAGATTTCCCTCTGTAGCAGATATTGGCAGGGATCTGGAAGTGGGAGAAACACAGCTTATAAATCCCTGAGAGTTAACCTAACTTTACTGCCATAGGCATTGTAGCTTGTTTTGTTGTGGTGGTTTTATTAGCATGATTTAGTGGTATGATAACACACATATTGTTCTTTTATTGGTGTAATAACACACACAATGCTGTTTTATTACAGTCATAAGGGACGCCAAAGGGAGTGAGGTAGGAGAGGAATCAGGGAAGGAGGGAAAGAGGGAAAGAGGAAGGAGGGAAAGAGGGAAAGAGGGAAAGAGGGAGAGAGGAAGGAGGGAAAGAGGGAGAGAGGGAAAGAGGGAGCAGTTTGCTAGTGAGTCGACTGCACAGGGGGCGGACACAATGAGCTGATTGATTTCCCCTTGAGCATGAACTCAAGTACCCTCTCTCTCGCAGCTCACTCGCTTTCTGCTCCTATCGCACTCTCTCATCGGCTCCCCCTCCCGCTCTTTTGTGCTTACTCTCTCTCTCTCTCTTTTTGTGCTCACTCTCTCTCTCTCTTTTTGTGCTCACTCTCTCTCTCTCTTTTTGTGCTCACTCTCTCTCTCTCTTTTTGTGCTCACTCCCTCTCTCTCTTTTTGTGCTCACTCTCTCTCTCTCTTTTTGTGCTCACTCCCTCTCTCTCTTTTTGTGCTCACTCTCTCTCTCTCTTTTTGTGCTCTCTCTCTCTCTCTTTTTGTGCTCACTCTCTCTCTCTCTTTTTGTGCTCACTCTCTCTCTCTCTTTTTGTGCTCACTCTCTCTCTCTCTTTTTGTGCTCACTCTCTCTCTCTCTTTTTGTGCTCACTCTCTCTCTCTCTCTTTGTGCTCACTCTCTCTCTCTCTTTTTGTGCTCACTCTCTCTCTCTCTTTTTGTGCTCACTCTCTCTCTCTCTTTTTGTGCTCACTCTCTCTCTCTCTTTTTGTGCTCACTCTCTCTCTCTCTTTTTGTGCTCACTCTCTCTCTCTCTTTTTGTGCTCACTCTCTCTCTCTTTTTGTGCTCACTCTCTCTCTCTCTTTTTGTGCTCACTCTCTCTCTCTCTTTTTGTGCTCACTCTCTCTCTCTCTTTTTGTGCTCACTCTCTCTCTCTCTTTTTGTGCTCACTCTCTCTCTCTCTTTTTGTGCTCACTCTCTCTCTCTTTTTGTGCTCACTCCCTCTCTCTCTTTTTGTGCTCACTCCCTCTCTCTCTTTTTGTGCTCACTCTCTCTCTCTTTTTGTGCTCACTCCCTCTCTCTCTTTTTGTGCTCACTCCCTCTCTCTCTTTTTGTGCTCACTCCCTCTCTCTCTTTTTGTGCTCACTCCCTCTCTCTCTTTTTGTGCTCACTCTCTCTCTCTTTTTGTGCTCACTCCCTCTCTCTCTTTTTGTGCTCACTCTCTCTCTCTCTTTTTGTGCTCACTCTCTCTCTCTTTTTGTGCTCACTCCCTCTCTCTCTTTTTGTGCTCACTCTCTCTCTCTTTTTGTGCTCACTCTCTCTCTCTTTTTGTGCTCACTCTCTCTCTCTTTTTGTGCTCACTCTCTCTCTCTCTTTTTGTGCTCACTCTCTCTCTCTTTTTGTGCTCACTCTCTCTCTCTTTTTGTGCTCACTCTCTCTCTCTTTTTGTGCTCACTCTCTCTCTCTCTTTTTGTGCTCACTCCCTCTCTCTCTTTTTGTGCTCACTCTCTCTCTCTTTTTGTGCTCACTCTCTCTCTCTTTTTGTGCTCACTCTCTCTCTCTCTTTTTGTGCTCACTCCCTCTCTCTCTTTTTGTGCTCACTCTCTCTCTCTTTTTGTGCTTTTGTGCTCACTCTCTCTCTCTCTCTCTCTCTCTCTCTCTCTCTCTCTCTCTCTCTCTCTCTCTCTCTCTCTCTCTCTCTCTCTCTCTCTCTCTCACTCTCTCTCTCACTCTCTCTCACACTCTCTCTCACTCTCTCTCACACTATCTCTCTCACTCTCTCTCTCTCTTTTTGTGCTCTCTCTCTCTCTCTCTCCCCTAGTTGGAAGCTGCAGAGCTGGTCTGCTTGCCAGAACAAAGCCCTGGAACAAGGACCATTACCCTGCCTAATAACAATAGACATAAACAAGTATGCAGGAGGAGAAGGGGAAGAGGGAATGACAGAACGAGACAGGGAGAGAGAGACATGGAGGGAGGGAGGGTGGGATATGGAGAGAGGGATGGATAGAGAGAGAGGGCCAGAGAGTGATAGCTACTGGGTAGGCAGTATGACGTGGGACCATCATACAGACAGACAGACAGACAGACAGACAGACAGACAGACAGACAGACAGACAGACAGACAGACAGACAGACAGACAGACAGACAGACAGACAGACAGACAGACAGACAGACAGACAGACAGACAGACAGGGAGAGGGAGAGGGAGAGGGAGAGGGAGAGGGAGAGGGAGAGGGAGAGAGAGACAGAGACAGGGAGAGGGAGAGGGAGAGGGAGAGGGAGAGGGAGAGGGAGAGGGAGGGAAAGGGAAAGGGAGAGTGAGGAAAAAAAGAGATGAGGCAGGGGAAGTGAAGAGAGAATAGAAGACAGGGAAGGAGAAAGAGAGAGGGATATTTGAGAGGGAGAGGGATACTATTTGGTGTGGCGGACATACTGTAGAAACAGAGATGGGTAAAAACAAAGAGAGAGAGAGAGAGTAAACAAACCCAACTGTACTGTACACTACGGTACTGTGGTGTAGTGGTGTAATGTAACACCTCCATTCCGCTGCCTCCTGAGGTCCCAGACACCTCAGCCCAGACGACAGACATCTGTCCAGACAGACTGGACTCACGTGGTGTTTTGGAGCTGGGGCTGGGGCTGGGGCTGGTGCTGGGACTGGGGCTGGAGCTGGGGCTGGGGCTGGGGCTGGGGCTGGGGCTGGGGCTGGGGCTGGGGCTGGGGTTGGAGCTGGGGCTGGGGCTGGGGCTGGAGCTGGGGCTGGGGCTGGGGCTGGGACTGGGACTGGAGCTGGGGCTGGGGCTGGGGCTGGGGCTGGGGCTGGAGCTGGTGCTGGGGCTGGGGCTGGGACTGGGACTGGACCTGGACCTGGGACTGGGGCTGGGGCTGGGGCTGGGGCTGGGGCTGGGGCTGGGGCTGGGGCTGGGGCTGGGGCTGGGGCTGGGGCTGGGGCTGGGACTGGGACTGGGGCTGGGGATGGGACTGGGGCTGGAGCTGGGGCTGGGGCTGGGGCTGGGGCTGGGGCTGGGGCTGGGGCTGGGGCTGGGACTGGGGCTGGGGCTGGAACTAGGCAGGGTGAACCACGCCTAAGAGCATTTTTGCTCTGAATGTGGTTTCTAAGACAAATAAAGTACTTCTATTTCAGTGTTTGGAATGCTAACTACAATGAATGATTATGCAATTCTGTAATAGCAATAGAATATTGCTTTAGAAGTAAGATTATCACAGTTGGCACGACATCCAATCATGAGAAGACACCATATCACACCAAAGCCATCTAACAGGAGTCGTTCGATGTCACTGACATCTCGAGTGGCCCGCTGTAGTTCAGTTGGTACAGCATGGTGCTTGCAATGTTAGAATTATGGGTTTGACTCCAGGGCCCACTCATACGTATGAAGTTGTTTTGGATAAAACTGTCTGCCAAATGTCATAAATTATTCTGTATTTATAACAAAATACCATCCTACACAGCAAAAATATTTCCGTCAAAGTACAGCAGAACCCCTCTCCTCTGGCACCATCCCAAGCAGGTGAAACCAACTCCATTGGAGACACAAAACCCTTTTGTTATCTTGTGTCTATCTGCTCCCCTCTCTGTCCTCAATTCTGTGCCCACTGCATAGTTTCTCTGATGAGAACCTAATCTGCTGAAACTGGAGCCCGTGGAATGGAGAATATTGCCGTGTCACAGAGAGAAATGCCTCGTCATCCATTAGAGGAAGCAGAGAGGAGGGTGATGACAGAGATAATGAGGGTGCTGAAGTACGGAGAGGTGGATGGATGAAGGGATGGATAGAAAAAAGAGGAAAGGAGAGGGGGTTAGTGATGAATAATTGAGGACACCTGGCAGGGCGCTTCCTTGTTTTCCTGGTGTCTCTCTTTCATTTATTCTTTCTTTCATTCTTTCTTTCTCCCCCCCTCTCTGTTTATCTCTGTCTATCTTCCTCTGCTGGCTGTCTGCTGACCCACTATGTGGAGAGAACCAATAACAATAACTAACTTGCTCACTCAGACTCCATGGAAACTGGCTCTGCTGCCATTGAATAGGACTGACTGTCGTCTAACTGTCCTGTCCTGTGTGTGTGTGTGTGTGTGTGTGTGTGTGTGTGTGTGTGTGTGTGTGTGTGTGTGTGTGTGTGTGTGTGTGTGTGTGTGTGTGTGTGTGTGTGTGTGTGTGTGTGTGTGTGTGTGTGTGTGTGTGTGTGTGTGTGTGTGTGTGTGTGTAAATCCAGCGATAGAAGGTTGTTCTTTTCAAGCCTATCCCAAACCTTAACCATTAAGAGTTAATACCTAAACTTAATATTTCAGAGTTAATACCTAAACTTAATATTTCAGAGTTAATACCTAAACTTAATATTTCAGAGTTAATGCCTAAACTTAATATTTCAGAGTTAATACCTAAACTTAATATTTCAGAGTTAATACCTAAACTTAATATTTCAGAGTTAATACCTAAACTTAATATTTCAGAGTTAATACCTAAACTTAATATTTCAGAGTTAATACCTAAACTTAATATTTCAGAGTTAATACCTAAACTTAATATTTCAGAGTTAATACCTAAACTTAATATTTCAGAGTTAATACCTAAACTTAATATTTCAGAGTTAATGCCTAAACTTAATATTTCAGAGTTAATACCTAAACTTAATATTTCAGAGTTAATACCTAAACTTAATATTTCAGAGTTAATACCTAAACTTAATATTTCAGAGTTAATGCCTAAACTTAATATTTCAGAGTTAATACCTAAACTTAATATTTCAGAGTTAATACCTAAACTTAATATTTCAGAGTTAATACCTAAACTTAATATTTCAGAGTTAATACCTAAACTTAATATTTCAGAGTTAATACCTAAACTTAATATTTCAGAGTTAATACCTAAACTTAATATTTCAGAGTTAATACCTAAACTTAATATTTCAGAGTTAATACCTAAACTTAATATTTCAGAGTTAATACCTAAACTTAATATTTCAGAGTTAATGCCTAAACTTAATATTTCAGAGTTAATACCTAAACTTAATATTTCAGAGTTAATACCTAAACTTAATATTTCAGAGTTAATACCTAAACTTAATATTTCAGAGTTAATACCTAAACTTAATATTTCAGAGTTAATACCTAAACTTAATATTTCAGAGTTAATACCTAAACTTAATATTTCAGAGTTAATACCTAAACTTAATATTTCAGAGTTAATACCTAAACTTAATATTTCAGAGTTAATGCCTAAACTTAATATTTCAGAGTTAATACCTAAACTTAATATTTCAGAGTTAATACCTAAACTTAATATTTCAGAGTTAATACCTAAACTTAATATTTCAGAGTTAATACCTAAACTTAATATTTCAGAGTTAATACCTAAACTTAATATTTCAGAGTTAATACCTAAACTTAATATTTCAGAGTTAATACCTAAACTTAATATTTCAGAGTTAATACCTAAACTTAATATTTCAGAGTTAATACCTAAACTTAATATTTCAGAGTTAATACCTAAACTTAATATTTCAGAGTTAATGCCTAAACTTAATATTTCAGAGTTAATGCCTAAACTTAACTCTAACCTTAAAAATACAGAGATAATGACAAAATGTATGAACCTTAAACACGTTGAAATTTGAACCTTCAACATTTGACGTTTGAGAAGTATGGATGAACATCTAATTCTGACATGAGACTGTGAGAGCCAGTTGGCATGTCAGTACACTCAGGTTGAGTCCAAAATGGCACCCAATCCCCTATAGTGCCTTACTTTTTAAGATGCTATTTGGAACGTAGCCTCAGAGAGCTCTTTCACAAGCCCTATAAAAGCCAACAGCTCAGTAAACCACAATTAAAACCATGGGCACTAATTAGGTGGAAGCTACAGCTTGTAAAAAAAAAAGAAGAGGAGTGAAAATTAGATGCAGTGTGTGTTGAGGAGAGTTTGTGTTTCTGTGTGTTTGAGTGTGTGTGTTGGGAGTTTATAGGCAAAATTATCATAACTTTAGCCTATGATCCACCCAGGTTTGTGTGGGATTAAACAATCTACAGTGTGTACAGTATTTTCAATGATGCTCCAAAATACAGCTTTCAGCCTCACTGTGGGCACAAATTAGCCTCTTGTTGACTACACAGCCCAAACAACCACACACACACACACACGCACACGCACACGCACACGCACACGCACACGCACACGCACACGCACACGCACACACACACACACACACACACACACACACACACACACACACACACACACACACACACACACACACACACACACACACACACACACACACACACACACACACACACACACACACACACACATCCCCTCCCAGTCATAAACTTTGGCTATTTGGTTTGCTTTCCTACTGTATTCAATATCAAGAGCATTTTTAGGATAGCAATGTCAAGTCAAATCAAGTTGTATTGGTCACACACACATGGTTAGCAGATGTTATTGTGAATGTAGCGAAATGCTTGCACTTCTAGTTCCGACAGTGCAGCACTATTTAACAAGTAATCCAAATACACACAAATCTAAGTAAAGGAATGGAATAAAAATATATACATATAAATATATGGATGAGCAATGACAGAGCGGCATAGGCATGATGCAATAGATGGTATAAAATACAGTATATACATATGAGAAGAGTAACGGAAGATATGTAAACATTATCAAAGTGACATTATTAAAGTGTCTAGTGATCCATTTATTAAAATGACCAATGATTTCAAGTTGTATGTAGGCAGCAGCCTCTCTCCATTAGTGATGGCTGTTTAACAGTCTGATGACCTTGAGATTGAAGCTGTTTTTCAGTCTCTCGGTCCCAGCTTTGATGCACCTGTACTGACCTCAACTTCTGGATGGTAACAGGGTGAAAAGGCAGTGGCTCAGGGGGTTGTTGTCCTTGATGATCTTTTTGGCCTTCCTGTGACATCGGGTGTTGTAGGTGTCTTGGAGGGCAGGTAGTTTGCCCCCGATGATGCATTGTGCAGACCGCACCACCCTCTGGAGAGCCTTGCGGTTGAATGCGGTACAGTTGCCGTACCAGGCGGTGATGCAGCCCGACAGGATGCACTCAACTGTGAATCTGTAGAAGTTTGTTAGGGTTTTAGGTGACAAGCCACATTTCTTGAAGAGGTGCAGTTGTGCCTTCTTCACCACACTGTCTGTGTTGGTGGACCATTTCAGTTTGTCCGTGATGTGTATGCCAACAAACTTAAAACTTTCCACCTTCTCCACTGCTGTCCTGTCGATGAGGATAGGGGAGGGGTGCTACCTCTGCTGTTTCCTGAAGTCCATAATCCTCTATTTTGTTTTGTTGATGTTGAGTAAGAGGTTGTTTTGCAAGAGGTTGTTTTATTGATACCACACTCCGAGTGCCCTCCCCCCCTCCCGTAGGCTGTTTCGGCGCTGTTGGTAATCAAGCCTACTACTGTTGTGTCGTCTGCAAACTTGATGATTAAGTTGGAGGCGTGCATGGCCATGCAGTCATGTGTGAACAAGGAGTACAGGAGGGGGGCTGAGCACGCACCTTTGTGGAGCCCCAGGGTTGAGGATCAGCGAAATGGAGATGTTGTTTCCTACTTTCACCACCTGGGGGCGGCCCATCAGGAAGTCCATGACCAAATTTCACAGGGCGGGGTTGAGACCCATGGACTCAAGCTTAATAATGAGCTTGGAGGGAACTATGGTGTTGAGTGCTGAGCTATAGTCAATGAACAGCATTCTTACATAGCTATTCCTCTTGTCCAGATGGGATAGGGCAGTGTGCAGTTTTATGGCGAGTGCATCGTCTGTGGACCTATTGGGGAGGTAAGCAAAGTGAAGTGGGTCTAGGGTGACAGGTAAGGTGGAGGTGATATGATCCTTGACTAGTCTCTCAAAGTACTTCATGATGACAGAAGTGAGTGCTACAGGGCGATAGTCATTTAGTTCAGTTACCTTTGCCTTCTTGGGTACAGGAACAATGGTGGCCATCTTGAAGCATGTGGGGACAGCAGACTGGGATAGGGAGAGACTGAATATGTCTGTAAACACACCAGCATGCTGGTCTGCACATGTTCTGAGAACGCGGCTAGGGATGTCGTCTGGTCCAGCAGCTTTGCGAGGGTTAACACGTTTAAATGTCTTACTCACGTTGGCCATGGAGAGCCCACAGTCCTTGGAAGCTGGCCATGTCGTGGCACTGTGTTATCCTCAAAGCAGGCAAAGAAGGTGTTTAGTTTGTCTGGAAGCATGACGTCGGTGTCCGTGACTGGTTTTCTTTTTGTAGTCCGTGAATGTCTCTAGACCCTGCCACATATGCCTTGTGCCTGAGCTGTTGACTTTGTCTCATGAAGTCCAGTGGAGTTCCTTGAGGGCCGTTGTGATATCGGCATGAGGGGGGATATACACGGCTGTGACAATAACCGAGGGGAATTATCTTGGGAGATAATACGGTCGGCATTTGATTGTGAGGAATTCTAGGTCAGGTGAACAAAAGGACTTGAGTTCCTGTATGTTGTTCCAATTACACCATGAGTTGTTAATCATGAAACATACACCCCTGCCCTTCTTCCCGGAGAGATGTTTATTCCTGACGGCGCAACGTTCAAAGAATCCAGGTGGCTGTATCGACTCCGACCGAGAGAGCCATGTTTCTGTGAAACAGAGAATATTACAATCCCTAATGTCTCTCTGGAGAACAATCCTTGCCTTAATTTCGTCTCCTTGTTATCTAGCGACGGGACATTGGCGAGTAATGTACTCAGAAGCTGTAGGTGGTGTGCGCACCTCTGAAACCTGACAAGAAGACCGATCCGTCTACCTTTTCTCTGGCGCCGTTGTTTTGGGTCAGCCTCTGGAACCATTTCAAATTCCCTGGGTAGTTCGGACAAAGGATCCTCTTCGGGAAAGTCGTATTCCTGGTCGTAGTGCTGGTAAGTTGACGCCGCACTGATATCTAATAGTTATTTTCCCAGCTGTATGAAATAACACATACATTTTTGGGGCTAACAATGTAAGAAATAATACATAAAAAAAACAAAATACTGCAAAGTTTCCTAAGGACTAGAAGCGAGGCAGCCCTCTCTGTTGGCACCATTTTCTGTATGTGCCGCCATAGCTGCCTTCATGGGACATAGAAAGTAAATCAAATGTATTCAATAATTGTGTCATACCTGATAAACTGTACTAAACCTAAATCCAATTAGGTGACATAGCAACAACTTCATCCACAAGTGGAAGTATACTTTATAGTTATTCAACACGTAAATTCATGGACCTCTATGACGACAATAGTAATTAGCCTTAGAATACCGCTGCCTGTTCTAACAGTGTGTGTGTGTGTGTGTTTGTGTCTGTGGTCACGGTGCGGCTGTATGGCTGGCTGTTTGGCCACATTAGTGTCGCTCCGAGGCCCAGTGGTATGCTAGGATGGAATTAGGGATCCGGGTTTAAGGTCAAGGGTCTCAGAATTTAATCCCCTGACCATCTGGCCCACATCCACTCACCAGTCAGCTGACCTGGGAGAGGGGAGGAATGGTATGGTGGCAGGGAGGGAGGGACGAGGGAGGGTAACATACGGGAGAGAGGATAGGGGTCAGAATGGTATGGAGGGAGGGCGGGAGGGAGATAGATGCGGGAAAGGGAGAGAGGAGAAGGAGGTTGGAATGGTATGGAGGAAGGAAGTAGGAGAGGGCAGGAGGGGGAGATAGAGGGGAAGAAGGAGAGAGAGTGAAGCGTGTTGTGATTGGAATGGTATGGAGGGAGGGAGTAAGGGAAAGAGGAGAGGGAAGAGAGGTACAATATGGACAAAGGGGGAGAGGGAGGAGGGGAGAGAGAGGAGGGTAGATGGAGAACGAGATATAGGAAGAGGGAGTGTAAATAAATCAAATTGAATATCGTCTCAGCACATGGTTAAAAGAAACAAGTAGCACATTCAGGTATATTATAATTCCAGCTAGGGAAGGACAGAGTGGAGGGTATTCTCCTCTCTTTTCTTATTGTCTCTTTTCTTGTAGCAAAGACCTGCCCAAAATGGAATGAAACCTACAAGGCACCCACTTGCAGTGGACTGAGAGAGCCTCTTTGGCAGTGTTGTGTCGGATTGGTGGTGCAACAATGCGTGAATGAGAGGAGAGGAACATAGGGAGTATTTTGCTGCTCCAGGTGTAGCCAGCTGTGCTCTCTGCTGCCTGCTGCCTGGAGATTAAGGTCGGAGCGACCTCTATGTTCTAATACATACAAATACAGCAAATCCCCAAAAATAAAACACAAACATAAAGTGTCTTAATCGGACATTGGGCCATCATGAACCACCAGAACAGCTTCAATGTGTCTTGGCATAGATTCTACAAGTGTCTGGAACTCTATTGGAGGGATACAACACCATTCTTCCATGAGAAATCCATCATTTGGTGTTTTATTGACGGTTGTGGAAAACGCCGTCTCAGCTGCCGCTCCAGAATCTCTCATAAGTGTTCAATTGGGTTGAGATCTGGTGTCTGAGACACACACACACACACACACACACACACACACACACACACACACACACACACACACACACACACACACACACACACACACACACACACACACACACACACACACACACACACACAGACAGACAAACACACACACCCTTTAAACTCCCTATGCTCCTTTGAGACCCCTCTCAAAGTCTCTGAGATCTCTTCTTATAGCCATGTTCGCAATAATAATAAGCAACTTGGCATTTGTAAACATGACCCTAAGCATGATGGGATGTTAATAGCTGACTCAGGAACCACACCTGTGTAGAAGCACCAGATTTCAATATACTTTGTATCCCTCATTTACTCAAGTGGTTCCTTTCTTTCGGCTGCTACCTGTACATACAGTACACACTCGCAATCACACACATTTAAACAAGCATACGCACACACACATGCATGCACACGCACACACACACTTTCTGTCTCTCTCTCATACGTCCCCGTCCCCCCCCCAGTCTCCGTCACGCACCCCACCCCTCCTCCGGCCTTTCAAAAGAAAATGAATCCGCTGTTTAACCTGACATTATTAACAAGGAGTTGTTATCGACATGAGGTAATGCCGCTAATGATGGACTCTTCAATGAGCCTAATACATTCCCATTAACCGGAGACAACGCCATTACGAGGACACTCTTCCAATTAAGGAGCGCCGGGACAAATGACATACGGCGGCGGAGATTCCATTAAGGGGATTACCATTACCTTGAGGCTCCAGCCTTCATCTCCACGTCTCTATCATGCTGAAACGCTATCCTTCCCCACTTCCCCATTAGTTCAGAACACCAACGCCCTTTCCGTGGAACTGGATCATTGTTGGGAGTGTCGCCATGCCTACCCCCACAAGTGTCAAAGATAAGGACTTCGAGGTCAGCAAGCATACCAACCTGTATCCCACTGCTGGCTTGCCTCTGAAGCTAAGCAGGGTTGGTCCTGATCGGTCCCTGGATGGGAGACCAGATACTGCTGTAGGGCCAGTAAAATGAGGTCCCTTATCGTAAGAGTAGAGGTGTTAACCCCGGTGTCCTGGCTAAATTCTAAACCTAGCCCTCGTACTATCATGGCCACCTAATCATCCCCAGCTTCCAATTGGCTCATTCATCCCTCCTCCTCTCCCGTGTAACTATTCCCCAGGTTGTTGATGTAAATGAGAATGTGTTCTCAGTCAACTTACCTGATAAAATAAGGGTTGATAAATAACAAAATGCCACCAGGTGTGTCCTCTTTCCTTGCCCAAATTCCAGGAATTTGTGTCTACAGACTTCTCTATCCATCCCCCTACCCATCGTTCTATCTCCTCTAAGAACATTGTGCTACTGTAAAGAAATGTCCGTAGCGGAGACATAGCCCTCCTGTGTCCATTTTGGGATGCGGGGCTCGCTGAAGCGTGTTAGGCTAGTTGTCACTTCGCGTTACGGTGAGCAGGGGCGGCCGTCCAGCATGCAGGCATGCAGAGCAGGGAACCACCTAGCAACCTCAACAACACCGCCACCCCACCCCAGCCCCCTTCACTCCTTGTATAGTCATGCCATGTAGTCATAGCCTCCGTGGCTTGAATGACAGGCCTACATTCTTAGATAAAAAGGTTCTAAAAGTGTTCTTTCAGTTCTACCAGGAACCGTTTTGATCAGTCTTTTTGGGGGACAAAGGGTTCAACCTAGAACCATATTAAGAATATTATTTTTAAAGAAAGGGTTCCTTCATGATTCTTTGGAAGGGTAGAAGGGTTCTACATAGAACCATATATAATACTTCCCAGCAGGCTCTATTGCAGGGAGATTTTCAAAATGGTTTGTTTTACAGGAAAATGTACTGTACTGTACTTTCATTGGTTTGTGCATTTTATGCTACATAAATATTAATAACATACAGTTTCTAAACAAATCCAATCAGTTGGATATATACAGTAGCACCCGTTACTGAGATGGTTGGTCCAGTTTAAATGATTGAGGTAGTCTCAATATTCACTACCGTGACAGTCATTCGGAGTGCCAGAGGTGGGACCAACTCACTATTATTTGAGTCACAAGCAAGCCTCAAGTCACAAGGTTCAAGTCCCAAATAGAATGGGTTGAGTCTGGAGTCAAGTCCAAGTCGTGCATTCTAAGAGCAAGTCAAGTTTCAAGTCAAGTAAAAATAAATCTATACATGTGTTGACTTACAAATCAATACCTTGGGACTATAATATAATGACAACCCACCCAAACTAGGTCTATCTGAAATATGAAAATGATCAATGAAATCATCAGGTAGCCTACTGTTCTGGCAAAGATCTGTCCGTAGTAAATTGCTAAACTGAATTGTATTTGTATAATATCAATGTAGGTAGACTACTGTTTTTCCCAGGCAAAACTGGAGGAAATTAAAGAAGGGCTTTCTGATCACTAATCTGGATACTTGCGCCTGCTTTTGCGTGCTAATGCTGATGACTGGTCATTGGTCAACAGTCAAGATGCTCAACTTTTTGGTTCTGAAGCATAGATTAAAATAATTTGGTGCAATGTCATAGGCCTATGTTAGTGAGCAGATCAAATAACCAAAGGTACAAATATAAAATACAAATGGTAGGCTATATCTAACCTGTTAAAATATGTATACGTTTTGCATGTATTTTTCCCATTCAGTTTCACACTCGAGACCCCCCAAAACCTTCTCAACACGTACCTCAACCAACCTGTGTGGATTGACAGTTTGCTGGTCCAACCAGAGGGCCGAGTGTATGTTTCACTACCCAATCTGTCTTTTTTCAAGTGCAATACTGTCTCTGGCTGCATGGAGAGCAGCCTAATCCACGGAGACTCTGTGCCACAAAATTTGTGATAAAACATTACAAAACCTGGCCAGATCATTTCAAGCCATCAGTCTCAAGTCTAAACTGAGTCCAAGTCTGAAGTCATGTCTCAAGTTGTTTTATTCTCTAGCAAGTTGAGTCTCAAATCATCAGATTTGTGACTGGAGTCAGACTATTCCAAGTCACGTGACTCGAGTCCACACCTCTGGGAATTACACATCACAAGCCAGCATAATGTGATTTGCAGGTCTGATTGTGGCCTGTAAACCAGGAGATTCCTAACAACACTGTGTTCGGGTATAACTAAGCCCCCAAAGAAAGGCCTTATGATATATGAAATGTATTGTCATGAATAATAACATGTTAAAGGCTAACAAGGCTGGTGGAACCGTTCATAGAGAGTTGTAGGAAGAACCTTCCAAAGATGAAAGGGTTCTTGGTAGAACCCTTCATAGATGGATTTAGTAAGAAACCTTCATAGAGGGTTCTAGGTAGAAACATATACAGGGGCTTCTTTGAAGAAACCTGTGCAGGGTTCTAGGGGTTCTACCCAGCACCAAAAAGGATTCCCCTATTAGGACAAACCGAATAACCCTGTATGGTTATACTTAGCACCTTTTTTTCCAAGAGTGTAGAGCTGCATGTTTCCATCCCCCTGTGGGGGATTCCAGACCGCCACACCAGATGGTAACCGTTGAAATGATGTATATTATGTCAAGGCCTACAAGGCATTGAATTTAGTGCAAATCAGCAGCAAGCAGATCTGAAGCCAGAATACAGTACAAGGTACAAATGATGGTATTACTACTATGTTCCTTAATACTAAAACAACAACTATTTGTTGTTATTAATAACTAAGGGGGGACTGGAAACACACATAGGAGTCACAGGACAATAAACTTGAAACATTAGACCGCAACAACAACTAGGACTTCCAAGTGTAAAACTGTCTTCAGAACTTCACATATGAACAGAGAGTTGCAGCCAACCTCTGCTGAGAAGAGATGGCAATATGCACGTGTTTATAAAGTCACATGGACTTGTTTACAAAAATGGTTCACCAGTTGGCCCCCCTCTTCACAGTTCTCAACCCACGGTTCTCAATATGTTTTTCAGATACTTTTATAGTCATCTTTCAACAAAATACGCAGGGAGAGAAACTATTTCCGGGTTGCAATAAAGTAGACAAAACAACTGGGCGAATGAAAGAACGGACACAGAAAAGGTAGTAGATGTGTGTCTCAGGTTGATCTCATGGTGGTTAAAGCATTGGGCCGTTGAAACTGTAATTATGCATTTGAAATGAAACGGAATTCATTCGCAAACACATCTGTTCGATGGTTGTTTGTTCCTCATGCAACTAGTGTCTTCAAGGGGCGAAACAAAAACGGAATCATCTTTGGACAATTCTGAACCATGTCTTCCATGGCAGTTCTGACGGCTGTAATTCACATGGATTTCAAATAGACCCACAAAAAAAATGTTTACCACTAAACTAGTTTACATTGCACATAATACACAAGCATATGCACCTTCGTAGAATCAAACACACATCCCTCGCCCACTTCTCCCTGCCTTGCATGCAACGTGTGCTGAACCAAAAACCAAAGACTTCCTCTTCTTCCTGCTGCATGCCGTTTAATTTCTACCATTTCCAATATATAACCTATAACCTTCACCCCCCTCCTACACCCCCTCACCACCCCTGTCTCCCTTTCCCAGAAGCCCCCAGCCACCACATAGAAGTGAAACACTAGATGGTTACTTGTGCGTGCGTGCGTGCGTGCGTGCGTGCGTGCGTGCGTGAGTGCGTGCGTGCGTGTGCGTGTGCGTGTGCGTGGGTGCGTGCGTGTGTGTGCGTGTGTGTGTGTGTGTGTGCGTGTGCGTGCGTGTGTGTGCGTGTGCGTGTGTGCGTGTGTGCGTGGGTGCGTGCGTGTGTGCGTGTGCGTGTGTGCGTGTGCGTGCGTGTGTGTGTGTGTGATGGTGGTTTGGACAGACAGTGGTATTCAGAGTATACAGGTGTGTGTACAAACTTCAGATCGTGTGAGATACAGAAAGGGTGTTTTTTTTTTCCATTCAGAGAAAAACAACCCGAAAAGAGGAGGGGGAGAACTTATGTCTGCTAGGAACTATTAGACAGAGGAAACACGCAGGGCCATATGATCTCACTTGGTAAAGATGTAATATTGGATGCCTCACATATCACAGCGGTATGGCAGGAGGATGACGGTAGTGTACTAACAATGGAACAAGTTCCGTGTTAGAACAAAATGGAAAACTGGACATAAAACTCCCACATAATTTGGATTTAAATTGATTTTTTTCTCTCCCATCTACGCAAAATAACCCGTAATGATGAAGTGAAAATGTGTTATTAGACATTTTTGCTAATGTATTGAAAATGAAACACAGAAATACGTAAGTATTCACACTCCTTTGCTATGACACTCCAAAATAGACAATCTGGACCCTCTCTTTCTAAAAATGATCTGCCGAAATTGTTGCAACCCCTATTACTAGCCTGTTCAACCTCTCTTTCGTATCGTCTGAGATTCCCAAAGATTGGAAAGCTGCCGCGGTCATCCCCCTCCTCAAATGGGGAGACACTCTAGACCCAAACTGCTACAGACCTATATCTATCCTACCCTGCATTTCTAAGGTCTTTGAAAGTTAAGGCAATGGTGGCGAAGTAATTACAATATGGCAATTAAACACTGGTATGGTAGATGTGCAAAAGATGGATGTGCAAGTAGGGATACTGTGGTGCAAAAGGCGCAAAATAAATAAATACAGTATGGAGATGAGGTAGATAGATGGGCTGTATGCAGATGGGCTATGAACAGGTGCAGTGATCCGTGAGCTGCTCTGACAGCTGGTTCTTAAAGCTAGTGAGGTAGATGGGAATCTCCAGCTTCAGTGATTTTTGCAGTTTGTTCCAGTCAGTGGCAGCAGAGAACTGGAAGGAAAGGCGACCAAAGGAGGAATTGGCTTTGAGGGTGACCAGTGAGATATACCTGCTAGAGCGCGTGCTACGAGTGAGTGCTGCTATGGTGACCAGCGAGCTGAGATAGGGTAGCTTTACCTAGCAGAGACTTGTAGATAACCTGTAGCCAGTGGGTTTGGCAACGAGTATGAAGTGAGGGCCAGCCAACGGGAGTGTACAGGTCGCAGTGGTGGGTAGTATATGGGGCTTTGGTGACAAAAACAGATGGCACCGTGATAGACTACATCCAGTTTGCTGAGTAGAGTGTTGGGGGCTATTTTATATTTTACATCGCCGAAGTCAAGGATCGGTAGGATGGTCAGTTTTACGAGGGTATGTTTGGCAGCATGAGTGAAGGAAGCTTTGTTGCGAAATAGGAAGCCGATTCTAGATTTCATTATTGATTGGAGATGCTTAATGTGAGTCTGGAAGGAGAGTTTACAGTCTAGCCAGACACCTAGGTATTTGTAGGTATCCACGTATTCTAAGTCAGAGCCGTCCAGAGTAGTGATGCTGGATGGGCAGGCAGGTGCGGGCAGTGATCAGTTGAATAGCATGCATTTAGTTTCATTTGCATTTAAGAGCAGTTGGAGGCCACGGAAGGAGAGTTGTATGGCACTGAAGCTCGTCTGGAGGTTAGTTAACTCCCTTATTTGACCTTATTTGCACTCACTATATATAGACTTTGTTTTCTTTTTTTTCTACTGTATTATTGACTGTATGTTTTGTTCATTCCGTGTGTAGCTCTGTTGTTGTATGTGTCGAACTGCTATGCTTTATCTTGAAAAAATTGTCAAAGAGTCCAGCCACCCTAGTCATAGAATGTTCTCTCTGCTACCACACGGCAAGCGGTACCGGAGCGCCAAGTCTAGGTCCAAGAGGCTTCTAAACAGCTTCTACCCCCAAGCCATAAGCCTCCTGAACATCTAGTCAAATGGCTACCCAGACGATTCACATTCTCCCCCCCCTCCCCTCTCCACACCATTGCCACTCTCTGTTGTCATCTATGCATAGTCACTTCAATTAACTCCACCTACATGTACATAGTACCTCAACTAACCGGTGCCCCCGCAGACTGACTCTGTACCGGCACCCCCCTGTATATATTGTTATTTTTTACTGCTCCTCTTGAATTACTTGTTACTTTTATCTCTTATTCTTATCTGCATTTTTTTGAAACTGCACTGTCAGTTAGGGGCTCGTAAGTAAACATTTCACTGTTGTATTCGGAGCATGTGACTAACAACATTTGATTTGATTTAATTTGAACTTAACCGAGTTTGACACGTGGGAGAAAACCCCCAAATGCAGACAAACCCAAGACGACTCAAAGCTGTAATCGCCGCCAAAGGTGCTCCGACAAAGTAATGACTCAGGGGTGTGAATACTTATGTAATCGATCTTGAACAGCAGGTGAACAGCAGGTTGCCTCGGGAAGGCACTCGAACCAGACAGACTCAGACACCTGCTCACCACGCAGCATCTGAGGAAAACACGACACGACAGGGCGATACACAATCACAGCACGGTGAATTCTAAACAAGGAACCGACAGGACAGGAACGGAACACAAAGGAAGAAATAGGGACTCTAATCAGGGGAAAGGATCGGGAACAGGTGTGGGAAGACTAAATGATTGATTAGGGGAATAGGAACAGCTGGGAGCAGGAACGGAACGATAGAGAGAAGAGAGAGCGAGAGAGTGAGAGAGGGAGGGGAGAGAGGGATAGAAAGAGGGAAAGAACCTAATAAGACCAGCAGAGGGAAACGAATAGAATGGGGAGCACAGGGACAAGACATGATAATAAATGACAAACATGACAGTACCCCCCACTCACCGGCGCCTCCTGGCGCACTCGAGGAGAGGAATCCTGGCGGCAACGGAGGAAATCATCAATGAGTGAACGGTCCAGCACGTCCCGAGACGGAACCCAACTCCTCTCCTCAGGACCGTAACCCTCCCAATCCACTAAGTATTGGTGACCCCGTCCCGAGAACGCATGTCCATGATCTTATGTACCTTGTAAATAGGTGCGCTCTCGACAAGGACGGGAGGGGGAGGGGAAGACGAACGGGGTGCGAAGAAAGGGCTTAACACAGGAGACATGGAAGACAGGATGGACGCGACGAAGATGTCGCGGAAGAAGCAGTCGCACAGCGACAGGATTGACGACCTGGGAGACACGGAACGGACCAATGAACCGCGGAGTCAACTTACGAGAAGCTGTCGTAAGAGGAAGGTTGCGAGTGGAAAGCCACACTCTCTGGCCGCAACAATACCTTGGACTCTTAATCCTGCGTTTATTGGCGGCTCTCACAGTCTGTGCCCTGTAACGGCAAAGTGCAGACCTCACCCTCCTCCAGGTGCGCTCACAACGTTGGACAAACGCTTGAGCGGAGGAGAACGCTGGACTCGGCAAGCTGGGATGAGAACAGAGGAGGCTGGTAACCCAGACTACTCTGAAACGGAGATAACCCGGTAGCAGACGAAGGAAGCGAATTGTGGCGTATTCTGCCCAGGGGAGCTGTTCTGCCCAAGACGCAGGGTTTCTGAAAGAAAGGCTGCGTAGTATGCGACCAATCGTCTGATTGGCCCTCTCTGCTTGACCGTTAGACTGGGGATGAAACCCGGAAGAGAGACTGACGGACGCACCAATCAAACGACAGAACTCCCTCCAAAACTGTGACGTGAATTGCGGGCCTCTGTCTGAAACGGCGTCTAACGGGAGGCCATGAATTCTGAATACATTCTCGATAATGATTTGTGCCGTCTCCTTAGCGGAAGGAAGTTTAGCGAGGGGAATGAAATGTGCCGCCTTAGAGAACCTATCGACAACCGTAAGAATCACAGTCTTCCCCGCAGACAAAGGCAGACCGGTAATGAAGTCTAGGGCGATGTGAGACCATGGTCGAGAAGGAATGGGGAGCGGTCTGAGACGACCGGCAGGAGGAGAGTTACCCGACTTAGTCTGCGCGCAGTCCGAACAAGCAGCCACGAAACGGCGCGTGTCACGCTCCTGAGTCGGCCACCAAAAGCGCTGGCGAATAGACGCAAGTGCCTCGAACACCGGGATGACCAGCTAACTTGGCAGAGTGAGCCCACTGAAGAACAGCCAGACGAGTGGAAACAGGAACAAAAGGAGGTTACTAGGACAAGCGCGGCGGCGCAGTGTGCGTGAGTGCTTGCTTAACCTGTCTTTCAATTCCCCAGACTGTTAACCCGACAACACGCCCATAAGGAAGAATCCCCTCGGGATCAGTAGAAGCCACAGAAGAACTAAACAGACGGGATAAGGCATCAGGCTTGGTGTTCTTGCTACCCGGACGGTAAGAAATCACAAACTCGAAACGAGCGAAAAACAACGCCCAACGAGCTTGACGGGCATTAAGTCGTTTGGCAGAACGGATGTACTCAAGGTTCTTATGGTCTGTCCAAACGACAAAAGGAACGTCGCCCCCTCCAACCACTGTCGCCATTCGCCTAGGGCTAAGCGGATGGCGCAGTTCACGGTTACCCACATCATAGTTGCGCTCAGATGGCGACAGGCGATGAGAAAAATAAGCGCAAGGATGAACCTTATCGTCAGACTGGAAGCGCTGGGATAGAATGGCTCCCACGCCTACCTCTGAAGCGTCAACCTCGACAATGAATTGTCTAGTGACGTCAGGAGTAACGAGGATAGGAGCGGACGTAAAACGTTCTTTAGAAGATCAAAAGCTCCCTGGGCGGAACCGGACCACTTAAAACACGTCTTGACAGAAGTAAGAGCTGTGAGAGGGGCAGCAACTTGACCGAAATTACGAATGAAACGCCGATAGAAATTAGCGAAACCTAAAAAGCGCTGCAACTCGACACGTGACCTTGGAACGGGCCAATCACTGACAGCTTGGACCTTAGCGGAATCCATCTGAATGCCTTCAGCGGAAATAACGGAACCGAGAAAAGTAACGGAGGAGACATGAAAAGAGCACTTCTCAGCCTTTACGTAGAGACAATTCTCTAAAAGGCGCTGTAGAACACGTCGAACGTGCTGAACATGAATCTCGAGTGACGGAGAAAAAATCAGGATATCGTCAAGATAGACAAAAACAAAGATGTTCAGCATGTCTCTCAGAACATCATTAACTAATGCCTGAAAAACAGCTGGCGCATTGGCGAGACCGAACGGCAGAACCCGGTACTCAAAATGCCCTAACGGAGTGTTAAACGCCGTTTTCACTCGTCCCCCTCTCTGATGCGCACGAGATGGTAAGCGTTACGAAGGTCCAACTTAGTAAAGCACCTGGCTCCTGCAGAATCTCGAAGGCTGATGACATAAGGGGAAGCGGATAACGATTCTTAACCGTTATGTCATTCAGCCCTCGATAATCCACGCAGGGGCGCAGAGTACCGTCCTTCTTCTTAACAAAAAGAACCCCGCCCCGGCCGGAGAGGAAGAAGGCACTATGGTACCGGCGTCAAGAGACACAGACAAATAATCCTCGAGAGCCTTACGTTCGGGAGCCGACAGAGAGTATAGTCTACCCCGAGGAGGAGTGGTCCCCGGAAGGAGATCAATACTACAATCATACGACCGGTGAGGAGGAAGGGAGTTGGCTCGGGACCGACTGAAGACCGTGCGCAGATCATGATATTCCTCCGGCACTCCTGTCAAATCGCCAGGTTCCTCCTGAGAAGTAGGGACAGAAGAAACGGGAGGGATGGCAGACATTAAACACTTCACATGACAAGAAACGTTCCAGGATAGGATAGAATTACTAGACCAATTAATAGAAGGATTATGACATACTAGCCAGGGATGACCCAAAACAACAGGTGTAAACGGTGAACGGAAAATCAAAAAAGAAATAGTCTCACTGTGGTTACCAGATACTGTGAGGGTTAAAGGTAGTGTCTCAAATCTGATACTGGGAAGATGACTACCATCTAAGGCGAACATGGGCGTAGGCTTCTCTAACTCTCTGAAAGGAATGTCATGTTTCCGAACCCATGCTTCGTCCATGAAACAACCCTCAGCCCCAGAGTCTATCAAGGCACTACATGTAGCACCCGAACCGGTCCAGCGTAGATGGACCGACAAAGTAGTACAGGATTTTGATGGAGAGACTTGAGTAGTTGCGCTCACCTGTAGCCCTCCGCTTACAGATGAGCTCTGGCTTTACTGGACATGAATTAACAAAATGTCCAGCAACTCCGCAATAGAGGCACAGGCGGTTGGTGATCCTCCGTTCCCTCTCCTTAGTCGAGATGCGAATCCCTCCCAGCTGCATGGGCTCAGTCTCTGAGCCAGAGGAGGGAGATGGTTGCGATGCGGAGCAGGGAAACACACGTTGATGCGAGCTCTCTTCCACGAGCCCGGTGACGAAGATCTACCCGTCGTTCTATGCGGATGGCGAGAGCAATCAAAGAGTCCACATCTGAAGGAACCTCCCGGGAGAGAATCTCATCCTTAACCACTGCGTGGAGTCCCTCCAGAAAACGAGCGAGCAGCGCCGGCTCGTTCCACTCACTAGAGGCAGCAAGAGTGCGAAACTCAATAGAATAATCCGTTATGGACCGTTCACCTTGGCATAAGGAAGCCAGGGCCCTAGAAGCCTCCCTACCAAAAACTGAACGGTCAAAAACCCGAATCATCTCCTCTTTAAAGTTCTGGAACTTGTTAGAGCAATCAGCCCTTGCCTCCCAGATAGCTGTGCCCCATTCTCGAGCCCGGCCAGTAAGGAGTGAAATGACGTAAGCAACCCGAGCTCTCTCTCTAGAGTATGTGTTGGGTTGGAGAGAGAACACAATCTCACACTGCGTGAGAAAGGAGCGGCACTCAGTGGGCTGCCCGGAGTAGCAAGGTGGGTTATTAACCCTAGGTTCTGGAGACTCGGCAGGCCAGGAAGTAACAGGTGGCACGAGACGTAGACTCTGGAACTGTCCAGAGAGGTCGGAAACCTGAGCGGCCAGGTTCTCCACGGCATGGCGAGCAGCAGACAATTCCTGCTCGTGTCTGCCGAGCATGGCTCCTTGGATCTCGACGGCAGTGTAACGAGCGTCTGAAGTCGCTGGGTCCATTCCTTGGTCGGTTCCTTCTGTCATGCAGGTGAAAGAGGACCCAAAAGCGACTTGGCGAAAACAGAGTCTTTAATCCAGTAAAGTGAATACAAACAAAAAACACAACTTTCACTCGAAATGACGAGGACCAACTGGAGACTCGATCTTGAACAGCAGGTGAACAGCAGGTTGCCTCGGGAAGGCACTCGAACCAGACAGACTCAGACACCTGCTCACCACGCAGCATCTGAGGAAAACACGACACGACAGGGCGATACACAATCACAGCACGGTGAATTCTAAACAAGGAACCGACAGGACAGGAACGGAACACAAAGGAAGAAATAGGGACTCTAATCAGGGGAAAGGATCGGGAACAGGTGTGGGAAGACTAAATGATTGATTAGGGGAATAGGAACAGCTGGGAGCAGGAACGGAACGATAGAGAGAAGAGAGAGCGAGAGAGTGAGAGAGGGAGGGGGAGAGAGAGGGATAGAAAGAGGGAAAGAACCTAATAAGACCAGCAGAGGGAAACGAATAGAATGGGGAGCACAGGGACAAGACATGATAATAAATGACAAACATGACAATTATGGGGTATTGTGTGCAGATGTGTGAGAAAAAAAAACATGTATCTAAGCAATTTTGAATTCAGGCTGTAACACAACAAAATGTATTTAATCCATTTGACATTGAGGCTGTAACACAACCAAATGTGGAATAAGTCAGGGAGTACGAGTACTTTCTATATTACAGCAAATAATACCAAGGCAGTTGACTTCCAAACTCTGAATTTAGTTTGTGTTAATTACTGGCAATTCACAATCAAGAATCTGTCCTGACATATCTTGGAAAAGTATCTGATAAACAGTTTCCTGCAAGATACGATGTAGCAATAACCTGTAATGAAACACGTTGCAATATAATACACATGATATATTATGAGATATAGTTTCCTCATCATATGTTGTAATACTGACACGCCATCACTTCCTGAGTTCAAATGCACTTCACAAAGGTTAGTGAGCTCAAAGAAGCAGTTAACACAAAGAGAATGTTTTTTCATGTGAAACACAACAAAGACGTTGCACTCTAAAACAAAAGATAAAGTGGGTTGTTTGGATGACCCAACTGCTGGGTTACAGGCATTGGGTCACATATTTGGGTTGTTGAGATATGACCCAGCAGGGCAAATCAAAAGACTGGAGACTTGGCTTAGTAGGGTGTGGGCCACCAGTAAGAGTAAACGTCCTTCCTGTTCATCTGTTCTGTTGTATTCTAAGCGCATGCTATGGTTGAACACTAACCAGGTTTCCACCCAACCTTTTTTTTTGCGATGAAAAATGTCATGACAGGCCTGATGGAAACAGCAAATTTGTCTGTGAACTTTCCAAATGTCAACATGTTTTTGGTGACATGATGATCGATGCTTGGCTGCCGTTTGACAAATAAAAATTATCTCGCTTTTTTTTGTCCATAATAATCTCATCATGGAGGCCAGGGATGGGCAACTTTGTTGGGGTTGTGGATCTGCGTGGATCCGCAAACCTCCCACCCCCGCCGAAGAGAAAAAATGTCACGCCCTGATCTGTTTCACCTGTCCTTGTGCTTGTCTCTACCCTCCTCCAGGTGTCGCCCATCTTCCCCATTAACCCCTGGGTACTTATACCTGAGTTCTCTGTTTGTCTGGTGCCAGTTCGTCTTGTTTGTTAAGTCAACCAGCATTTGGTCTCAGCTCCTGTTTTTCCCCAGTCTTTCTGTTTCTTGCCCTCCTGGTTTTGACCCTTGCCTGTCCTGACTCTGAGCCCGCCTGCCTGCCTGAACTCTCTGCCTGCCCTTGACCCTGCCTGCCATCCTGTACCGTTGCCCACTACTCTGGATTATCAACCCCTGTCTGCCTTGACCTGTCGTTTGTCTACAATAAACATTGTTACTTCAACACAATTTGCATTTGTGTTTTACCTGAGACCTGATAAAACATGTGGTTTTAAAGTTAATTTCAAACTGAAAGAAGATTTAGCAATTTTATAACTAATTTCATGCAATTCTACTGATTTTGCCATGTGGTGGAGAGAAAAACATGCAGTTTGCCATAGGCTGGAAGCAAATGTTTCGAAATTGCATCCTGTGTATTCTATTATTCTAACTCTCAACAGTAAGTTGAGGCCCTGACTGAGTTCCAAACAACAACAAAAACAAATTGTTTGTGAAATTGGTCCACCAGTTCCCCATCTGTCACATCCTGACCTTAGTTCCTTTTGTATGTTTCTATTTTAGGTTGGTCAGGGCGTGAGTTGGGGTGGGCATTCTATGTTTCTGTTCTATGTTTGGTATTTCTATGTGTTTGGCCTGTTATGGTTCCCAATCAGAGGCAGCTGTCAATCGTTGTCTCTGATTGAGAACCATACTTTGGTAGCCTGTTTTCCCACTCTTGTTTGTGGGTGGTTGTTTTCTGTTTAGTGTATGTCACCTTGCAGAACAGTTTAGTTTATTCCATTCACTTCGTTATTTTTTTTTGTTTTTTTGTGTTCAGTTAATAAATTAACATGGACACTTACCACGCTGCGCAGTGGTCCGATATTTCATACTCGTCGTCAGACGACGAAGAGATCCGTTACACCATCCCTGATTGTAGAGTAGACCCACACTGTATCTGCGAGTGCGAGCTGTTGGCTAGAGTGTAAGTGCCAAAAACAGAGTGGACAAATCTGCCAAATATTTGTTCTGTCAAATGTTTTCCCAGAGCTAGGTTACCAAATAACCTAAATTAAGTTGTTTTTAACCCAGCATTTTTCAGAGTGTAAGTAACCAGATTGAGAATTTTCATTTAGTATGTGTCTTTGGTTAACATCTGTTTTTTATTGTCTACAACTGTTGTAATTACAGTTCTTCTTAATCAATCAGATCTTGTTCTTTTGATTAGCAATGAGGGATTAATCAAGCATTTTGGGCAGCCCGTGATGATGCCAGGATTGAAAAAATAAGAACAAATTATTATTTACAATGACGGCCTACCAAAAGGCAAAAGGCCTCCTGCGGGGGACAGGCCTGGGATTAAAAAAGAAATAAGAATATAGAACAAAGCACACATCACGACAAGAGAGACAACACAACACTACATAAAGAGAGACCTAAGACAACAACATAGCATGGCAGCAACACATGACAACACAGCATGGTAGCAACACAACATGACAACAACATGGTAGCAACACAACATGGCAGCAGCACAACATGGTGCAGTAGCATCACAAAACATGGTACGAACATTATTGGGCACAGACAACAGCACAAAGGGCAAGAAGGTAGAGACAACTACAAAGCAGCCACAACAGGATGTTATATTTTGATCAACAGTGCATCGTCTGTCCTCTAAGATTTCTCTCTCTTGCTATTTTTTTTCTTTCTGTCTCTCTTCCTCACACAAAGTACCTACATACAAGCGTGCACACTTGCATACAATACATTCACACATACATTCACACAGGCAGTACACACTATTCCACTCGCGCACAGGCATTCACGCACACACACACACACACACACACACACACACACACACACACACACACACACACACACACACACACACACACACACACACACACACACACACACACACACACACACACACACACACACACACACACACACACACACACACACACACTGGGCTGTGTAGTGGTCCTGGATAGCAGTGCTTAACCTGGGCCAGCCCACTGTAGTCCAGGATTGATCTGAGTAGGCAAGGCCTGACAGGGAGTCTGTCAACACCACGCACAATCAATACAACGCATCGATCATACATGCTGTGTGTGTGTGTGTGTGTGTGTGTGTGTGTGTGTGTGTGTGTGTGTGTGTGTGTGTGTGTGTGTGTGTGTGTGTGTGTGTGTGTGTGTGTGTGTGTGTGTGTGTGTGTGTGTGTGTGTGTGTGTGGGTGTGGGTATATGTGCATCATGCATCTCTCTGCCTTTTTCTCTGTCTTTCTGCCTATGTTTCCCTGTTTCTCTCTGCCCTGTTTGTGAGAGCTTGTACCTTTTTTAACCCAACCTGGATTCTACAGAGAGAGTTCTACAGAGAGAGTTCCACAGAGAGAGTTCCACAGAGAGAGTTCTACAGAGAGAGTTCCACAGAGAGAGTTCCACAGAGAGAGTTGGTCCTGGGGCTCTGTTCACAAACACAAACACACCCTACAGAGCCCCAGGACAACAGCACAATTAGACCCAACCAAATCATGAGAAAACAAAAACATAATTACTTAACACATTGGAAAGAATTAACAAAACAACAGAGCAAACTAGAATGCTATTTGGCCCTACACAGAGAGTACACAGTGGCAGAATACCTGACCACTGTGACTGACCCAAAATTAAGGAAAGCTTTGACTATGTACAGACTCAGTGAGCATAGCCTTGCTATTGAGAAAGGCCGCCGTAGGCAGACATGGCTCTCAAGAGAAGACAGGCTATGTGCTCACTGCCCACAAAATGAGGTGGAAACTGAGCTGCACTTCCTAACCTCCTGCCCAATGTATGACCATATTAGAGAGACATATTTCCCCCAGATTACACAGATCCACAAAGAATTCGAAAACAAATCCAATTTTGAAAAACTCCCATATCTTTTGGGTGAAATTCCACAGTGTGCCATCACAGCAGCAAGATTTGTGACCTGTTGCCACGAGAAAAGGGCAACCAGTGAAGAACAAACACCATTGTAAATACAACCCATATTTATGCTTATTCATTTTATCTTGTGTCATTTAACTATTTGTACATTGTATATATATATATATATAATATGACATTTGTAATGTCTTTACTGTTTTTAAACTTCTGTATGTGTAATGTTTACTGTTAATTTTTGTTGTTTTTCACTTTATATATTCACTTTGTATGTTGTCTACCTAACTTGCTTTGGCAATGTTAACACATGTTTCCCATGCCAATAAAGCCCTTGAATTGAATTGAGTTTCACAGAGAGAGTTCTACAGAGAGAGTTCCACAGAGAGAGTTCCACAGAGAGAGTTCCACAGAGAGAGTTCTACAGAGAGAGTTCCACAGAGAGAGTTCCACAGAGAGAGTTCCACAGAGAGAGTTCTACAGAAAAAACATTATACAGAGAGAGTTCTACAGAATGAAATTCTACAGAGAGAGTTCCACAGAGGCAACATCAACAGACAGGATTGTATGAAATGAGAAAAAATTGAGTGGGATGGTAAAGAGAGAGAGAGAGACGTGGAGACAGAGAGAAGGAGGGATGACAAGCCTTTGAAATAGAGCCGATTCCCAGCCTTCTCCATCTGGCTGTGGTAAAAAGGGAGACCCACAGTGAGATACAAACATGCAGATCGGTGAGAGGGATTTGGGCGAGGACAGGGGAGTATCAAGTCCAAAACAATGTGATTGAAAACTGAATCGGCGGATTTTTATGAACAAGGAACAATGTCCCGCATTCTTTCCCCTGGAACCATAAACAGACACACGAGGGAAGACACAAACGAGCACAGACACACACACGTACACATGCACAAACATTTGAAGACACCACCTTCCCATCTCTCATGGCTGGTAGCTTTGGACATGAAAGGGCTTGGGGGGGCTGGGAAGGGCTGGAGGCGGGCGGGGGGGTGGGGGGTCTTTTTGTTTAGTTATGCGCTGAGGGTAGGGTGGGGTGGGAGTAATGGAGGTGAGGGGATCACAGAAAGGGGGCGGATCAAGATTTATACGCTGCTGTAGTAATACTCTGACCCCAAAGCTGTAAATCTGTCAATGGAGTCTAGCCAGCGCAACAGGATGAATAGAGGAAGAGACGGAGAGTAAGACAGAAAGAAAAGATGGTGGGGAAAAGGAGAGAGAAAGAGACAGGATGGGGACAGAGAGAGAGAGAACGAGGGATTGAAAGGGAGAGAGAGAGAGAGAGAGAGAGTCGTAGAATCTGCTACGCCCAGGTCTGGAGCATTTCAAAGGCGTCGGGCTCTTTCGAAGGAGATAGTTTACAGTCCAGCCACTGATCCGATACAGCTGGAACACCCCATACGGCTTGAAACAACCCCACCTCCCCCATCCACAGCCCTTAACCCCCCCATAAACACTCCCTGGTCTATACCCAGGCCCCTCTCATCTTCCCCCATTCACAATCCTTACCCACCCCCACCCATTCCTGTGTATAACCAGGCCTACCTCACATTACCTCCTTATTCACTGTACCTACCCAGGCCCATCTCCTCTCCCATCTCCACCCCACCCATAATTCCTACCCAGGCCCCTCTCTCTCATGCTCCCTCATGCCCTGCGGTAGGAGGTGGACAGTGGGGTCCAAAGTGAGCACACATACCCTCTGGGTCTCAGTATAGCCAGGCACTGCTGGTTAAGTATGTTGAGCATTTGTTTTCACTACACCACAGCCTGAAGGGCAACTCTGTTGATAATAAGGATAGTGAGAGCCAGCTCCATTTCAGTTACAGTCCGTTTAGAAAATGAATTAAAATGTGATTCATCGACCAATTTTTGTATTCTGAACATTTTGTATTGATTCATTAACTCCTAATTACCCTGCCTCCTATTATCTAATCATTAGAAAATGAGAAAAATATAATGGATAGGGTAATATACATTCACATTACATTTGAGTAATTTAACAGAAACTCGTATCCGTAGGAATCAATATATTTCTGTATTAGGAGTGGATTCGGGGCCCTACTGCAGCACGAGTGGCATTACGTCAATGTCAAATAGACCATGACCCTGCTCCTATGCCTGGCTCTGGTATGTATGAGAGGTTACTCAAGGTTGCCATGGAAACTGACAGGATGTCAGGGCAGGGTGAGACAGGAAGTGGCAGAGAGATAAAGAGAGCTAGAGAGGATATATATATATAAAGAGAGAGAGAGAGAGAGAGAGAGAGAGAGAGAGAGAGAGAGAGAGAGAGAGAGAGAGAGAGAGAGAGAGAGAGAGAGAGAGAGAGAGAGAGAGAGAGAGAGAGAGAAATATATATATAAAGAGAGAGAAAGAGAGAGAGAGAGGTGTAACTGACTCAAGTTTGTAGGCCTCCTTGCTCACACATGCTTTTTCAGTTCTGCCCACAAATGTTCTATAGGATTGAGGTCAGGGCTTTGCGATGGCCACTCCAATACATTGACTTTGTTGTCCTTAAGCCATTTTGCCACAACTTTGGAAGTATGCTTGGGGTCATTGTCCATTTGGAAGAACCATTTGTGACCAAGCTTTAACTTTCTGACTGATGTCTTGAGACGTTGCGTCAATATTTCCACATACTTGTCTTGCCTCATGATGCCATCTATTTTGTGAAGTGCACCAGTCCCTCCTGCAGCAAACCACCCCCACAACATGATGCTGCCAACCCCTTGTCTCATGGTTGGGATGGTGTTCTTCGGCTTGCAAGCCCCTCCTTTTTTCTCCAAACATAACAATGGTCATTATGGCCAAACAGTTCTATTTTTGTTTCATCAGACCAGAGGACATTTCTCCAAAAAGTACAATCTTCGTCCCAATGTGCAGTGCAGTCTTTTTTTATTGGAGCAGTAACTTCTTCCTTGCTGAGCGGCCTTTCAGGTTATGTTGATATAGGACTTGTTTTACTGTGGATATAGATACTTTTGTACAGGTTTCCTCCAGCATCTTCACAAGGTCCTTTGCTGTTGTTCTGGGATTGATTTGCACTTTTCGCACCAAGGTACATTCATCTCTAGGAGACAGGACGCGTCTCCTTCCTGAGCAGTATGATGGCTGCGTGGTCCCATGGTGTTTATACTTCTGTACTATTGTTTGTACAGATGAACGTGGTACCTTCAGGCGTTTTGGAAATTGCTCCCAAGAATGAACCAGACTTGTGGTGGTCTACAATAGTTTTTTATAAGGTCTTGGCGGATTTTTAATTTTTTATTTCCCATGATGTCAAGCAAAGAGGCACTGAGTTTGAAGGTAGACCTTGAAATACATCCACAGGTACACCTCCAATTGACTCAAATCATGTCAATTAGCCTATCGGAAGATTCCAAAGCCATCATCATCATTTTGTGGAATTTTCCACGCTGTTTAAAGGCACAGTCAACTCAGTGTATGTAAACGTCTGACCCACTGGAATTGTGATACAGTGAATAATAAGTGAAATAATCTGTCTGGAAAAAATGACTTGTGTCATGCACAAGGTAGATGTCCTAAACGACTTGCCAAAACTATAGTTTGTTAAGAAGAAATTTGTGGAGTGGTTGAAAAACAAGTTTTATTGACTCCAACCTAGAGAGAGAGAGAGAGAGAGAGAGAGAGAGAGAGAGAGAGAGAGAGAGAGAGAGAGAGAGAGAGAGAGAGAGAGAGAGAGAGAGAGAGCCCTGATGGTGTGAAGATGACAGAAAGAGAAGAGTGGCTCAGAGTGTTGACACCCAGTACCTAAAGAGACAAATCAGTAAACACTCACTCTTAAAGTCATAATCTGAACATCTTTAAAAAGTCTGAATGTTACATTTTTGTTTATTGTATAGCAATGCCAACCCAGTTTAAAATAGGGAAACATTGAGAAAACAGACACATTCATATCACAAGACGAATCAGGTTTTTGTACTGTAAACAAACGTTTCAACATTTTCTCCACCAACGTACAGAATTGACCCAACAAACTCTTAACCTGGTGTGGCCCAAATACAATGTACTCTAACTTCATGAATTTACTCCCACAGAGAGCTATTCCCAAATTCTTGCTAGTGCTAGACGTTTGCATAGCTGCTGTGTCTTCTGAGAGGATAGGGATGTACCAGAGTGCCATAAGGTTCATGTAACGTTTGCAAGGGGAACTTGTGGTGAGTAGTGCTTAAGTGGTTTCAGAAAGAACAGGGAAATGAAACTCTTTTTCTGGAGAACCATATTGGCCTTTCAAGTCTCTGACACGCAAAACAACAGCAGATGAATTGAAGATATGTACCATCGCCTACATGGGGCAAATATGCCTACATAGAGTAAATATACCTACATAGAGTAAATATACCTACATAGGGTAAATATACCTACATAGGGTAAATATACCTACATAGGGTAAATATGCCTACATAGCGTAAATATACCTACATAGGGTAAATATGCCTACATAGGGTAAATATACCTACATAGGGTAAATATACCTACATAGGGTAAATATACCTACATAGGGTAAATATGCCTACATACGGTAAATATGCCTACATAGGGTAAATATGCCTACATAGGGTAAATATGCCTACATACACATGGCAAATACCTACATAAATATGCTTACATAGTGTACTGCGATGTTACGGACAACGCGATCCATGGCGGTGCCAAGATGGTGGAGCATTGCTGCATGCTCCCGGACGTGCTCCTTCACCCCTATACCCGGGGTACCTGCTCCTGCTGACTCCATAGTATTGGTCCGTAATTCTGTAATGCGATGCTACTGGCAAAGGAGAAGTCAGACATAGGAGAGCGGAAACTGATTTACAACAGTTGTGTTTAACCTCTTGAAGCTATGGGGGCGCTATTTCATTATTGGATAAAAAAACGTGCCCGTTTTAAGCGCAATATTTTGTCACAAAAAGATGCTCGACTATGCATATAATTGACAGCTTTGGAAAGAAAACACTCTGTCGTTTCCAAAACTGCAAAGATAGTATCTGGGAGTGCCACAGAACTGATGCTACAGGCGAAACCAAGATGAAACTTCAAACAGGAAATGAGCAGAATTTTTGAGGCTCTGTTGTCCATTGTCTCCTTATATGGCTGTGAATGCGCCCTGAACGAGCCTACACGTTCTGCCATTTGCCCAAGGTGTCTGCAGCATTGTGACGTATTTGTCGGCATATCATTGGAAGATTGACCATAAGAGACTACATTTACCAGGTGTCCGCCCGGTGTCCTTTGTCGAAATTGCTGCGTAATCTCCAAGCTGCACGCATTCATCCATGTGATTCAGGGGAGACAGGAGACTTCCACGAACGATATATCATCGAAGAGATATGTGAAAAACACCTTGAGGATTGATTCTAAACAACGTTTACCATGTTTCAGTCGATATTATGGCGTTTTGATGACTGAATTTTCAGGTTTTTTTGGTAGCCAAACGTGACGCAGAAAACGGAGCGATTTCTCCAAAACAAATAATCTTTCAGGAAACACTGAACATTTGCTATCTAACTGAGAGTCTCCTCATTGAAAACATCCGAAGTTCTTCAAAGGTAAATGATTTTATTTGAATGCTTTTCTGGTTTTTGTGAAAATGTTGCCTGCTGAATGCTAATGCTAAATGCTATGCTAGCTATCAATACTGTTACACAAATGCTTGTTTTGCTATGGTTGAGAAGCATATTTTGAAAATCTGAGATGACAGTGTTGTTAACAAAAGGCTAAGCTTGAGAGCTAGCATATTGATTTCATTTCATTTGCGATTTTCATGAATAGTTAATGTTGTGTTATGCTAATGAGCTTGCGAATAGGATTACACTCCTGGATACAGGTTTTTTTCGTAGCTAAACGTGATGAACAAAATGGAGCGATTTCTCCTAAACAAATTATCTTTCAGGAAAAACTGAACATTTGCTATCAAACTGAGAGTCTCCTCATTGAAAAAATCTGAAGTTCTTCAAAGGTAAATTATTTTATTTGAATGCTTTTCTGGTTTTTGCGAAAATGTTGCCTGCTGAATGCTAACGCTAAATTCTACGCTAGCTATCAATACTGTTACACAAATGCTTGTTTTGCTATGGTTGAGAAGCATATTTTGAAAATCTGAGATGACAGTGTTGTTAACAAAAAGCTAAGCTTGAGAGCTAGCATATTGATTTAATTTAATTTGCGATTTTCATGAATAGTTAACGTTGCGTTATGGTAATGGGCTTGAGGCTGTAGTCACGATCCCGGATCCGGGATGGCTCGACACAAGAAGTTAATAACCATAAACCACCGTCAACAGGTAGGTAGGTAGGCCACCGGTACCTTCCGCTCAAACAGCGCACTGTCCGACCAATCCCAGGATGACCAGAGGAGGGTGATGTGTGGGCCCAATAGATCAACCGGTCACGAACAGCAGACGGGACATACAGACGCCCAGCGGGACACTGGACGGGAGAGGGCTCTGCACGGAACGCCTGCTCGATGTCCGTGTCCAGCTCCCACACTACCGCCGCCACCAGGCAGGAGGCGGGGAGTATGGGTGAGGGATCCATGGGCCGCTCCTCTGTGTCATATAGCCGGGACAATGCATCTGCCTTTACGTTCTGGGAACCTGCTCTGTAGGACAGGGTAAACACAAAACGGGTGAAAAACATGGCCCACCTTGTCTGGCGAGGGTTCAGTCTCCTCGCTGCCCGGATGTACTCCAGATTGCAGTGGTCAGTCCAGATGAGAAAAGGGTGTCTAGCCCCCTCAAGCAAATGTCTCCATGCCTTCAAGGCCTGACTACAGCCAACAGCTCCCGGTCCCCCACGTCATAGTTTCGCTCCGCCGGGCTGAGCCTCTTCGAGAAGAAGGCACAGGGGCGGAGCTTCGGTGGCATACCCGAGCGCCGAGAGAGCGCCGCTCCTATCCCAGCCTCGGGCGCGTCCACCTCTACTACGAACTCCAAAGAGGGATCCGGATGGGCCAGCACAGGATCCGACATAAACAGAGCCCTCAGGTGAATAAAAGCCCTGTCCGCCTCAGCCGACCACTGCAAACGCACTTCAGACGGGCCTGGATATGTACTGGCTTAAGCAGGGGGACACGTCTGGCACTGCAGGATTTGAGTCCCTGACGGCGTAGTGTGTTACTGATGATAGGCTTTGTTACCTTGGTCCCAGCTCTCTGCTCTCTGTCATTCACTAGGTCCCCCCGTGTGTTTCTGGGATTTTTGCTCAACGTTCTTGTGATCATTTTGACCCCACGGGGTGAGATCTTGCGTGGAGCCCCAGATCGAGGGAGATTATCAGTGGTCTTGTATGTCTTCCATTTCCTAATAATTGCTCCCACAGTTGATTTCTTCAAACTAAGCTGCTTACCTATTGCAGATTCAGTCTTCGCAGCCTGGTGCAGGTCTACACGTTTGATTCTGGTGTCCTTTGACAGCTCTTTGGTCTTGGCAATACTGGAGTTTGGAGTGTGACAGTTTGAGGTTGTGGACAGGTGTCTTTTATACTGATAACAAGTTCAAACAGGTGCCATTAATAAAGGTAACGAGTGGAGGACAGAGGATCCTCTTAAAGAAGAAGTTACAGGTCTGTGAGAACCAGAAATCTTGCTTGTTTGTAGGTGACCAAATACTTATTTTCCACCATAATTACAGGCCTCTCTCATGTTTTTAAGTGGGAGAACTTGCACAATTGGTGGCTGACTAAATACTTTTTTTGCCCCACTGTATATTACCAAACAGTCAGTCACAATAATTTTATTACGAATTTCATATAACAAAGCTATACTGTAATTGCAAGCGGTAACAAGGTCAAGAAAAGCAATTCATTATTTACTTGTTATTTACAGTAAATGATGCCTTCCGTTTATATGACAGAATGCTTTTCCTAGGACACTATACTGGAATTTTGCAAAGGCATGAGTAAAACACTTATACCTGCCCCCACTCCCTCAAGCCACACTACACACACACGAACACACACACGAACACACACGAACACACACACGAACACACACGAACACACACACACACACACACACACACACACACACACACACACACACACACACACACACACACACACACACACACACACACACACACACACACACACACACACACACACACACACACACACACACACACACACACCCCCACTCCCCCACACACAGGGACACAGGGACACACACTCACTAAGGCACATCTGTACATGTTCTTGTAGATACAGGTCCATTAGTTGGTGTGGTGCCTGTCCAGCACCCTAACAATATGTGTGATGGCTGGCAACGCCCCCCCCCCCCTCTCCCTTCAATTGGCAACAGCTGCTGTCTACTACAGATGGTACAAGTCATCCGTCTATGAGAAAATATTAGGGGCATTAACTACACCCCCTGTAGACACACACACACAAACACACACACACAGAGATACTGAGGCCTCCACTATATGTCTGTAGTAGAGGGAGGGTTAATGACTCTACCTCTGCCCTGCCAGGGAAGGGCCTGCCTGGGAGGGAAGCTGGCCAGCGCTGGTCTGGGGCGTGTGGATGTGACCTCTCTTTCTCTCTTCCTGTGTCTGTGTCAGTGATGAGAGAGCAGGGGCAAAGCCCAGTGAGTCATAGGAAGGTTTGGTGTGTGTGTGTGTGTGTGTGTGTGTGTGTGTGTGTGTGTGTGTGTGTGTGCGTGCGTGCGTGCGTGCGTGCGTGCGTGCGTGCGTGCGTGCGTGTTCGCTCGCTCCTGCACATATGCGTGTGACATAGCGGGAGAGCGATAGAGTGCCTTTGCATGCGTGCAATCATTTCTAATCACGGAAATGAGAGATGCCGAAGTTAAATCTTTCACTGTATCTTCTGTATGACCTATGGTATACACAGAGATCATAGGTCCAGACTAGAATAGCAGATTACAGTGTTTTGCAATTGCTAGGACGCAATTTCTCAATACTTAGGCCACTTTTTCTAAACTCTTCACACAGTTCTCCTAACCAACTTTCAGCTTGGCACAGCAGTTCATTTCACATCCAAAATGCATTAAAACTATCAAAAGATTTCATACATATATCAAATCAACTCATTCTTCCACAACACGAGCAAAGGTTGTGACCCAACAAGCACACTTTGTCACTCATAAAACAATGACCTAAAAAACGCCAACAACAGGTAGCATGACACAATGTTTTCTTCAGTAACATTTCTTTACAAAAGCAAGAATGACACCTCTCTACTGTTTAGAATTCACTGCAATATATGTTACAGGAATGAATTAGAGAGATGCAATATGCTTCAATATGTTTTATGTCATTTTTTGGGCTTTGAGTGATTCCAAAACACAAGAATTTGTATCTACACCAACTACCTATACAGAAACCGTAGCAATGCTAGTCAATCCTATCTTCTGCATTTGGCCACAGGTTCTTATCCACATCTTATGTTGTTTTGGGCAATGTCAGCCACTTCTCTATCTCTGGCTGGGTCCATGTTTACATTACAGTACAGCATTATTCCTAAGATGTCCCCTTTTGTATAGATGGTAATGAAATTGAAAGACGTAACACCTAGGTAGGTGTTCAGCTACAATGGGAATCAGCTGTGGCTGGTCTAATTGTTTTGATAGTAGTTCCTTTTTTAGATGTGGAATATATTTCAATAGGCTATGCCTGTAGAAATGTATAAAATTGATGTCTTATTCAAGTTTGTGTGATGTTAGGTTTTGAACTTAAGTTGAACAGTTTTGAAAAGAGCATACAAACATGTGCAAATTAACCTGTAAGGTACATAGAGTTTTTGTGGCGGTTGTGTCTGAGTGAGAAAATAATTCATGAAATATGAAAGATGTAGTCATTGAATGCATTTTGTGCCAAAGCAAGGGAAAAGTATTCACAGTTTAGCCCACATAGACTGCTGTTCTGCTCACTGTGTGAAGAGTTTTGATGTTACAGAAGTACTGAGAAATTGGTCCTAGCAATTGTAAAAAAAATATAAAAAAATAAAAAACTGTAAGTTGGAGTCAGAAGAAGTTGAACCGTGTACCCCAGTGGGTCAGGTCAGGTGTGGTTGAGACAGACGAGACGAGGCGAGGCTGAGAGTAGGTTGCCACAGAGTTGCGGTAGCAGCCTTCTCCCATCAACTCACTTCCTCTCGCTGCCAAGCTTCTCACGTCATGGCGGTCGATCACTTTCAGTATCTGTGACACAGGCTGCCTGTCTGTGTCTCACACACTCCTATGTGTCCTCTGTGTCCTCCGATTCCTCTGTGTCCTCTGTGCATGATAGATTTTCTTATTTCACTGTCATTATTTCACAATCATTTCTCCTCGTGTTTCTCTTTTCTGTGTTTGTTCTCCACCTCTTTTTCCTGTTAAGTTATCTTGTCTGTACGCCATGCGTATACACTCTCCAAACAGCGTATCAATCTAATCCAACACTGCAAGCCTATAGGAGTCCAATAAAACATCCATACATCATTTGGACTTCTGCTTATGTTAAGACTTACTTAAGACCAGGCATGATATAAACTGCATTAAGGGCCAGTTGTTTTTTTGGGGGGGGTTCTCTCTCTCTCTCTCTCTCTCTCTCTCTCTCTCTCTCTCTCTCTCTCTCTCTCTCTCTCTCTCTCTCTCTCTCTCATGGCTTTCTGGGAGAGAGAGCTGTCAGGTTAATAGATGTCCTTTCCCCCCTCTGTGATGCGAGAGGCCCAGAAAGCCCCTCCCTGCTGGGGACTCACTGCTGCTAAAAGCACCGTTTTTTTGTGTTTCGAAGGGGAAAGTGGTTGGGAGGAGGGTGTGTGTGTGTGTGTTGAAGGAGGGGGGCTTGTGTTTGTGGGGGGGTTACTTGCGTGTGTGTGCGTGTGTGTGCGTGCGAGTGTGGCATGCAACACATTCCATTGTCCTGTTCCCCTCTGTGTCTTGGGTTGTTTTCATTAGTCCTAACAGTCATGTAGTAGGAACGCTAAATACATACAGTATACGCCTCATGACTTTGCTCTCCATGCCAGTGAACTTGTGGCTACGTATCTGGTGTATCGGAGAGTCTACAAACTTAACCAACAGTGCCACCCACCAGCCAATAAGTGTCCTGCAGCTGCAAGGAAGTTGCTTTCATTTAGTAAAATGGCTCAGGGCTGACCTCTAGTGTTCTTATTGAAGTCACCACACAGATGCTCTCAAATCAAAAGACGCGCTTTCATCTCTATTTGGTCATGTGGTTCCACAAAAACATTTGGAACACCCCCCCCCTTTTTGCCGCCAGAACAGCCTCAATAAGTCAGGGCATCGACTCTACAGGGTGTCGAAGGCGTTCCACAGGGATGCTGGTCCATGCTGACTCCAATGCTTCCCACAGTTGAGTCAAGTTGGTTGTATGTCCTTTGGGTGGTGGATCATTCTTGATACAAGTGGGAAACTGTTGAAAAAAAACAGCAACTTTGCAGTTATTGACACACTCAAACTTGTGCACCTGGCATCTACTTCCATACCCCATTCAAAGGCACTTAAATATTTGGTCTTGCCCATTCACCCTTTGAATGGCACATATACACAATCCATTTTTCAATTGTCTCGTAACTTTAAGGGATCATAGCTCTCGCCTGGATTCACCTGGTCATTCTATGTCCTAATGCTTTGTACACTCAGTGTATATTTCAAGCCCCAACTCTGAGGCTTTGTCATCACCTAGTGGATAAAGATAGCACAGATAAAGTGGGGCATTGGTATGCGGGTATTTACTGCCTACCAAAAAGCACCAAGTGTCTTTTTATGGCCTAGCGCAACGGCACCTTATCAACTTATCACCAAGACCTTGTTTAGCCGAATCAGGAAGTGCTGGGCTGAGACAAAAGCCTGCACACACTGTGGCCCTTCAGAACCAGCAGTTAATAACACTGTGTTGAACAGCACTTCTATATGCAATAACTACAGTAAAACCAAGGCAGTCTCCTTGAAGAAATCACTTAAGTGATATTGCTTAATTCGGGAATGACGCAATTTCACCTATTTTAATTACCATCATTGATCGACCAGCATCCAATCAGCATCCAATCAATATCCCGGGCAGCATTTGTGGGTCTTCAACTTACAGTATGAATTCTAGAAGTGTAAGGGGTTGTAATATGACTCTTCCTGAGTTGCTCAGCTATAAATACTCTCTCCTCTCCTCTCCTAGCTATAACTATGACTGAGTGTCTCTAGGCCCCATCAATCTCCTGACTCCATCGCAGGGAGGATTGTGGGTGACACGCTGACATATGGCCCAGCTCCCAGCAGGCACTGGGAGACACCTGCCACATGCCGCTAAAGAATGGAGCAGACTCAGTTCTTTATGGCTTCTGTCTGTGGGTGATCAATACGCACACACACACACACACGCACGCACGCACGCACGCACGCACGCACGCACGCACGCACGCACACACACACACACACACACACACACACACACACACACACACACACACACACACACACACACACACACACACACACACACACACACACACACACACACACACACACGGATGGAAGGAAGCACAGATACACACACGGGTGGCCATGAGGGCGCACACGCACATACACACACATCCGCCACACACAATTTCTAAGGGTGTGAAGTTGCGCTGAGGGTTGAGGTGAATTTGTATGAAGCTGTTCGACTTCGTATAGAATCACTATATGTGATCCTTAAATAGCTCCAATTGGAGCGAATTACTGTGTTTTTCTTTGTGACTGTGAATGGTAGCAACATTAGAGTGTACAAATAAATAATACTATGGTTTTAGAGTGTAGCCTGTTTCTGACTGTGAATGTTAATATCATTTGCTGAGGGTGAAATTCTTCGAATGGCAGGTCCCAAAGCGTCTGAAGGCTGAAAAGTCCATGCTGTAAATGTAAATTTAAAAAAGCAGCGCTCATCAATGTACTTTTATACGCCCCTGTCATGTTGCTATACTCATGGTGTCAGCATTTACACCACCGGGAAGTTGTCTAAAATAGACTTCACTCAGTCTGCGCTAATGTACCAACGATATTCAAACGGACTAACTTCCTCCGACTTCTGTTAGTCAGCGATGCATCACGCATGTCACTTCTCTACTTACAGACACACCGGGTACATGGTGCATTAGCTCATTGAACCCATCCTGAACTGTGAGGATAGCCCCCTAGTACATGGCCACAACACTTGGCTCCTAAAGGAGAGTTGTGGGTTCACGTCAGCTAACCCCGGGGGTGTCCGGCCATCTGTAGCCTCCACTTCCAGTATGTCACCCCAACCTATCCAGCACCCCCAAATAGACAGGGGTGGGGCTCCAAACACGTGTATGACACACCAGGGACAATATCAGCCTGTTGATCTCATCCAACAGCCGTGACTCAGGATAGAGGGTGGAGGGTGGTAAGGCGACCCTCAGCTGTGGCACGACCAACCCGACGGCTGTGACTAATGGACCAATGACAAACACAGAGGGGGAAACAGAAGCGCCTGCCCGTAAAAACACGTAAACAGGACATGGCCATAAGCTCAGTTTAGCCCACCGACTCGTCGCAGGGAATTCTTGCCCCATACCACTTACTGCCCTCTTCCCCCGTCCTTCTTTACTGAGCTCATGGGTTGTAAATAGGGCAACAAGGGGGAGGGCCATAGGAAAAGGGGGAGTATATAAGCCCGAGAGGTGCTGCCACAAGTTCAGAAACACTCACTGGGAGTAGCTTGCCGACCAAGAGATCCTCACAGCAAGAGATCCAAGGAACTCACACTCTTCTTCTTCTAAACAGACCGGAAAGGAAAACAGAAACAAATAACAACATGACTCAGTCCGCCGCCCCAGCAATCGAGAGCATCTTTGGAAACGACCCTTTCTTCAGTCAGGAGAGGATGGTCTTCCCCCCCATGCGCCACCAGGCCCTATCCGGCATCCAAGAGGACTTCTTCCAGAGGAGGTCCAACCTGGCCAGTGATCTCCTCAAAGAGCTCCGCGATGGGCTCCCCAGTATGTACCAGCTGCACGAGAGGGCCCACCTCCGAATGGGCTCCCCATTCCTGGAGAGGAGGAGCACAGGAGTTCCAGCAGGAGCTCTGAGCCAGGGCCTCAGCACGGAGGTGGCTGAGACAGGCCGGAGCCATAGCCCCCTGGCCCTGAGCCTAAACGCCCAGGGCTTCAACCCAGAAGACATCACAGTCAAGCTGGACGGACGGAAGCTAGCCGTGGTGGCCATGAAACAGGCCAAAGCAGAAGAGGCTAAATCCACCTCCTCTGCCATCTCTTCCTGCTCCTTTTCCTCCTCCTCATCCCAACAGAAAGGCTTTGTTCAGAAAATTGATCTGCCTGCTCACCTAGACCTGACAGCCTTGACCTGCTCTCTGGGAGAAGATGGACAGCTGAGAATCGAAGCCCCCACTGCCGCCCCCCAGCTGGAAGCCCCTACAGCAGAGCAGGAGGTCCCCCTCCGCTTCAGAACCTCCCTGGACGTACCCATAGCCAATGGCAACACGGAAGAGTCCATAACAGTGAAGACCTCAAAACCTTGAATTATATTTTATGAATCATTTAATTGTATTATCAATCCAGTGGATTACATTGTGGGGAATTGTTTATAATATGCCTATTTGAATAAACATGATTTAATAAAGACAATCTGATATTGGAATGATGGTTGCTAGAATTGTGATGTGTGTGAGGGTGACAGTTTTAAAATAGATAACTAGAAATAACTAGAAATAAGTGGTGGATCCTGTCATATACATTTCAAACAGTCATGTGAACTAAATACTTTTACAGTCCGAAAACACATGTAATCTTGCACTCCGCAACTCAAAACATACAATACCGTTCAAAAGTTGGGGTCACTTAGAAATGTCCTTGTTTTTGAAAGAAAACCACATTTTTTGTCCATTAAAATAACATCAAATTGATCAGAAATACAGTGTAGACATTGTTAATGTTGTAAATGAATATTGTAGTTGGAAACGGCAGATTTTTAATGGAATATCTACATAGGCATACAGAGGCCCATTATCAGCAACCATCACTCCTGTGTTCCAATGGCACGTTGTGTTAGCTAATCCAAGTTTTCCATTTTAAAAAGCTGATTGATCATTAGAAATCTGCCATTTTGAACGGTAGTGTATTTCTCTCACTGACATCAGGATTGGGAGACAGAAAACATGACAAAGACATTGTTGCATGTCACATTGGTTGCATTGTGTGTTCTCTTCATCTGTATTGAAATCAGGGGCGCAGGCATGGGTGGGCTTGGTGGACACAGGCCCACCCACTGGGGAACCAGGCTCACCCAATCAGATTGAGCAAAAACAAAACTAAAAATATTTTGCAGTATGATGCGCTCACCAACCTGAAGCTTGACCAAATGCTTCAAATACAAACCAGCATTGTAATTATAATTGAAGCACTCCAAACAAAGGAAGTGATGATGTTGCACTTGCTACTCTACCTACTAAAAACAAATGGTTCTATATAGTGGCAAATAAGGGTTATTTGGCTTGTAACCACAGCGGATTCCTTTTTGTTCCTGTTCCGAACCTTTCTTTGAAAGTGCTACTGTATAAAGAACCACGCGCATAAGGCTCTAAATGGTACCTGTATGGTGCTATAATGTACCCTTTCCTAAGGTTCTAGAAATAACCATTCATACAAGGTTCTATATAGCACCAATAAACATTTACATTACATTTAAGTCATTTAGCAGACGCTCTTATCCAGAGCGACTTGTTCCGCTATGGCTATAACCCTTTTTGGGGCTATATAGAACCTTTTTTTCTGGTTCTTTATAGAACCTTTATGGAGAAAGGTTTTATAAAGAACCTTCCTCAATCTCAAAGGTTCTTTGTAGATTATTTTGAAGAAGCATACAGGGTTTGTTATTCCGGTCAGCCATATGATCTTGTTAAAATTCCTTACTGTTGTGTTAATTGACCAGTTGAATCAAGTGGGCTAGCCCTGCAACGGCTGGGGATCCCTGAGACAATTGAGAACCACTGATTTAGTCAACTGTTCCCAATTGACACAAGGCCGTGTGAGTCTTTCACAAAACACCTGTCACTGGCCATAGTCATATATAACACATATATAACACAACAGACGAGATCAACTGGAATGAAACTCTCACTTGCACAAAAAGAGCTGTTAGCAAACAACGCCCCAAAATATTTGAATAAGACGCCACCCCGACATTTGAATAATTACTAAAAAAGCAAAGAACCCTTTTGTGAACCGCAGAGAACCATTTGAAGTTCTTTGAGAACCAAAGGGTTCTTTGAGTCATTCTCGTTCCACATAGAACCATCAACCTTCCGAAAGAACCCTCGAGAACCCTCCATATTTTAGTGTGTACCATAAACAAACGCTACCTCTTCAATGTCAGATGATGGCGCCAGTACCCTATAATAAGAAATGTTCCATTACAGCTGCTGTCCTCGTAATTCAATCAATCATACTCTTCCAAGCCCTCTATTATTCTGTTGAAGCAATGGCTTGCTTCCTATTTTCTGTTGAGTAAATTATTTGCAACATTTGATTTGATCGTATCAGTTCTTATAGGCCCTGTGTACTGTTCACTGGTAAAGACCATTAAAAGTCTGTGTAGATCCATGTTAACCTCTTGTCATGGTGAGAAAAAAAAACAAAGGGCGCACTGAGCAGGAACACAAGCTGTAATTTGATCTATGCAGTGTAAGAGACCTCTTCCTCCTCGTTAGTTTCATGTGACTTTCATGGAAGAAATATTTTATTTCTTACATTTTTATTGAACCTTTATTTATCCAGGTTAGTTTCGTTGAGATAGAATGTATTTTTCAAGAGAGACCTGGTCCAAATCTGGGTAATCTAGCTATATTTGCGTACGCCTCAATGAATTTGCATACACACCAATTCAATTCTCTCTTGGCGAACACCACAACTCACTCTTTGCTTATGCCACAATTCACAAGACGCACCGAACCTTCTGGCTCAGACTTATATCAGCCTGGTTATTACTGGTTGTGTAATGTGAACTACAAGAGAGCAGGGAGTCGAGTCGGGAAAGTCGCAGCGAGTTAAAGTCGAGCACTAATCACGGAAACACATTTTCGCTCAACTAAAACTCACGGGCGACTTTTCAATCACCTCTAGAAGCCCTTCTAGAATCCCTTTAAGGCTGATGACGAAGAAACTCCCAGAGACAAAGGGGGTCAGAGAGGCTGAGACGCCAAACTGAAAGCAGCATCTTTAGTCTCTACACTTGGGGGGAAACTCGACACCAGGGAAAGGAGAAGAAGAAAGAGCTTTAAATGCTACCATTACACACAACTCCCTGAAGGGGCCTAAATTAGTATCTGTAAAGGTTCCTCTGACATTTGCTACCTGGGAGACACCATTTGTTGTCGCGCCATAATGGGGACAAAACACAGCAGTTAATATTTGATGAGTACGGCCTTGGGCAACAGGATAGACTCTAGGAAGAGAAGAAGAAAGGAAACCACTTAAATCTTTAGCTTTATTTAAATGTCACCGAAATCAAACATTTATATTATGAGAGTTAGCTGACCCTTTCCAATATGTTAAGGCTCCAATCAAATTTAGAACAGGCAAATTGTTACAGGTGAAAGAGGTGGTGTGTTCAGAGAAACATACACGAGTCAAGTTGCACTATTCAGTTAACAGGGATCTGTTTTCTGTTTTTCACAAATTAATAGCGTTCAATGATTTTCAATGTGTTTTCTCTGCCTTTCTTCTACCAAAAGATCATCTCATTTTAGATAGAACACTTTCACAATGTTTCCGGGACACAAGTAAAGGGTTCGCTGTCAATCCAAGTGGATACTCATCACTTGGAGGGAGGAACCAGAAATCTCAGGGATCCTGTTTCTCCACCTGAAAATATTGCTCATTGTACGACAACCTAAACCTTACGACACAGCCTGCCTGGCAGCCTGTATCATCTGGAGGAATATGTGGACAGCTTCATGTGTTGCTCTAAACTAGTGTCTGACTGGTATCGATGTTCAGCCCTGATGAGGTACAGAGAGAGCTGCTGCCAAATCATCACAATCTGAGACATCCCTTTTACAGGTGTAGCACATTTAAAAGGGGATACTTTCTGTTGACATCTCTCTGCATCATCAGTATCTTCCAGAATTGAATTGGATTCTAACATTTAGAGGGTTCTGCTCTATGATTTGTCTTAATCTTCCAGAAATCCTCTCATCTCCCCCAGGTGGGGTACCAAATTTGGAGAGCGCGATGGGAAAACATTATTGCCACCATCAGCTATTGCAGACCTCTGTAATATTAGATCATGTTGCTATTGAGCGTTTATGAGCCGGTGGTATGACAAGGTCTGGAGCGCAGCTCCCCCGGAGTTCCTGGATGTCATAGAGACGACAGCATGAAATGTGGTCCGCTGCATCAAAACCAATGAGTTTCGCCATGGCGTCTAATATTAACTGGTAATAAAGATGGATTCCAGTGGCGTCTCGGAATGACCAGGGCCGAGGCAGGGGGTCGAAGGCTGATTTGATTTGTCACGCCATCTAGCCGATACAGGGGCGAGAGCCAGCAAGCGTTTAGCCGGGTCGCCAGTCCCTTACCTGGGGCTCACGGCACATTAGTGATGTTGGGAATAGCTCAGCCGCAGGTTGGAAACACTGTGGCGTACTAAACTAAGCAGACAGATATGCGTGTGTTCCCGTGGGATTGTGAGGCTGAAGCATGTGACTCACGGGTTTAAAAACATTTCCGCTTTGACAAATCTTGAAATACACATGGGGCCGGTGGCTATTAGTGGTACGTAAGATAAGAAATAACTATAAGCAGGTACTCTCACACAAATCATAAAAAGGAACAAACTAAGGAGGCAGATATGTAAAATATATATATATACAGTGTATATACAGTTGAAGTCGGAAATTTACATACACTTAGGATGGAGTCATTAAAACTTGTTTTTCAACCACTCCACAAATTTCTTCTTAAACAACTATAGTTTTGGCAAGTCGGTTAGGACATCTGCTGTGTGCATGGCACAAGTCATTTTTCCAACAATTGTTTACAGACAGATTATTTCACTTATCATTCACTGTATCACAATTCCAGTGGGTCAGAAGTTAATATACACTAAGTTGACTGCGCCTTTAAACAGCTTGGAAAATTCCAGAAAATGATGTCATGGCTTTAGAAGCTTCTGATTGGCTAAGTTACATAATTTGAGTCCATTGGAGGTGTACCTGTGGATGTATTTCAAGGCCTGCCTCAAACTCAGTGCCTCTTTGCTTGACATCATGGTAAAATCAAAAGAAATCAGCCAAGACATCAGAAAACAATTGTAGACCTCCACAAGTCTGGTTCATCCTTGGGAGCAATTTCCAAATGCCTGAAGGTACCACTTTCATCTCTACAAACAATAGTACGCAAGATTAAACACCATGTGTCACGACTCCTGCCGAAGTCGGCCCCTCTCCTTGTTCAGGCGGAGTTCAGTGGTCGACGTCACAGGATTTCTAGCCATCGCTGCTCCATTTTTCATTTATCCATTTGTTTTGTCTTGTTCCCTGCACACGTGGTTTTCATTCCTCAATCACACTACATATATTTATTCCTCTGTTCCCCCTCATGTCTTTGTGTGAGATTGTTTTGTGTTACGTGTCTATGTTGACGCACTTTACTGGTAGGCGTTTATTCTGTGTTTAATTTCACAAGGTATGTTATTGTGTTTATACAATATTATTGTGACTGTGTATTTGCATTTTTGCTTTGGCTGGAGGTTTCGATGCAGTGATGTCCGTCTGTTGGTTTCCCCTGCCTAAATAAAGTGTGCGCCTGTTCACAACTCTCTGCTCTCCTGCACCTGACTCCGCTCCCAGTACGCACGCCATTTACAGAATCTCACACCAACCATGGAGTCAGCAGGAGCAGGTACCCATGTCAGAGGAGTCAAGGAGCGCGTCCAGGAACACTCGGCAATGCTGCATTATCTCGGTGCCATGATTAATCGCGTTGTCCAGACCATGTACCGGGGTCATTGTTCATTTGGAAGACCCATTTGCGACCAAGCTTTAACTTCCTGACGGATGTCTTGAGATGTTGCTTCAATGTATCCAGATAATTTTCCTCCCTCATGAACCATCTATTTTGTGAAGTGCACCAGTCTCTCGTGCAGCAAACCACCCCCACAACATGATTTTAAAAAACTTTTGTTGTTGTTGTGTGATTTGGATTAATCCCTCTACCACACGGAACCCCACTAATCTACTGACCGAACGCAAGAGGTGGCAAATAACAGACCTCCATCCTATGCTAGCTTGCTACCGATGGCCTGGCTAGCTGTCTAAATCGCCGTGACCCCCAACCAACCTCTCCACTCACCGGACCCTTTTGATCACTCGACTAAGCATGCCTCTCCTTAATGTCAATATGCCTTGTCCATTGCTGTTCTGGTTAGTGTTTATTGGCTTATTTCACTGTAGGGCCTCTAGTCCTGCTCACTATACCTTATCCAACCTATTAGTTCCACCACCCACACATGCAATGACATCTCCTGGTTTCAATGATGTTTCTAGAGACAATATCCCTCTCTTCATCACTCAATACCTAGGTTTACCTCCACTGTATTCACATCCTACCATACCTTTGTCTGTACATTATACTTTGATGCTATTTTATCAACCCCAGAAACCTCCTTTTACTCTCAGTTCCAGACGTTCTAGACGACCAATTCTGATTGCTTTTAGCCGCACCCTTATTCTACTCCTCCTCTGTTCCTCTGGCGATGTAGAGGTGAATCCAGGCCCTGCAATGCCTAGCTCCACTCCTATTCCCCAGGCGCTCTCTTTTGACGACTTCTGTAACCGTAATAGCCTTGGTTTCATGCATGTTAACATTAGAAGCCTCCTCCCTAAGTTTGTTCTATTCACTGCTTTAGCACACTCTGCCAACCCGGATGTTCTAGCTGTGGCTGAATCCTGGCTTAGGAAGACCACAAAAAATTCTGAAATTTTAATTCCAAACTACAACATTTTCAGACAAGATAGAACTGCCAATGGGGGCAGTGTTGCAATCTACTGCAAAGATAGCCTGCAGAGTTCTGTCCTACTATCCAGGTCTGTACCAAAACAATTTGAACTTCTACTTTTAAAAATCCACCTCTCTAAAAACAAGTCTCTCACCGTTGCCGCCTGCTATAGACCACCCTCTACCCCTGCTGTGCGCTGGACACCATATGTGAACTGATTGCCTCCCATCTATCTTCAGAGCTCGTGCTGCTAGGCGACCTAAACGGGAACATGCTTAACACCCCAGCCATCCTACAATCTAAACTTGATGCCCTCAATCTCACACAAATTATCAATGCACCTACCAGGTACCTCCCCAAAGCCTTAAACACGGGCACCCTCCTAGATATCATCCTAACCAACTTGCCCTCTAAATACACCTCTACTGTCTTCAACCAAGATCTCAGCAATCACTGCCTCATTGCCTGCATCCGTAATGGGTCAGCGGTCAAACGACCTCCACTCATCACTGTAAAACGCTCCCTGAAACACTTCAGCGAGCAGGCCTTTCTAATCGACCTGGCCGGGATATCCTGGAATGATATTGATCTCATCCCATCAGTAGAGGATGCCTGGATATTTTTTTAAATGCCTTCCTAACCATCTTAAATAAACATGCCCCATTCAAGAAATGTAGAACCAGGAACAGATATAGCCCTTGGTTCTCCCCAGACCTGACTGCCCTTAACCAACACAAAAACATCCTATGGCGATCTGCATTAGCATCGAACAGCCCCCGTGATATGCAGCTGTTCAGGGAAGCTAGAAACCATTATACACAGGCAGTTAGAAAAGCCAAGGCTAGCTTTTTCAAGCAGAAATTTGCTTCCTGCAACACTAACTCAAAAAAGTTCTGGGACACTGTAAAGTCCATGGAGAATAAGAACACCTCCTCCCAGCTGCCCACTGCACTGAAGATAGGAAACACTGTCACCACTGATAAATCCACCATAATTGAGAATTTCAATAAGCATTTTTCTACGGCTGGCCATGCTTTCCACCTGGCTCCTCCTACCCCGGTCAACAGCACTGCACCCCCACAGCAACTTGCCCAAGCCTTCCCCATTTCTCCTTCTCCCAAATCCGTTCAGCTGATGTTCTGAAAGAGCTGCAAAATCTGGACCCCTACAAATCAGCCGGGCTAGACAATCTGGACCCTTTCTATCTAAAATGATCTGCCGAAATTGTTGCCACCCCTATTACTAGCCTGTTCAACCTCTCTTTCGTGTCGTCTGAGATTCCCAAAGATTGGAAAGCAGCTGCGGTCATCCCCCTCTTCAAAGGGGGGGGGACACTCTTGACCCAAACTGCTACAGACCTATATCTATCCTACCAAGTCAACAAACAGATTACTGACCATTTTGAATCTCACCATACCTTCTCTGCTATGCAATGTGGTTTCAGAGCTGGTCATGGATACACCTCAGCCACGCTCAAGGTCCTAAACGATATCTTAACCGCCATCGATAAGAAACATTACTGTGCAGCCATATTCATTGATCTGGCCAAGGCTTTCGACTCTGTCAATCACCACATCCTCATCTGCAGACTCGACAGCCTTGGTTTCTCAAATGATTGAATCGCCTGGTTCACCAACTACTTCTCTGATAGAGTTCAGTGTGTCAAATCGGAGGGTCTGCTGTCCGGACCTCTGGCAGTCTCAATGGGGGTGCCACAGCGTTCAATTCTTGGACCGACTCTCTTCTCTGTATACATCAATGAGGTCGCTCTTGCTGCTGGTGAGTCTCTGATCCACCTCTAAGCAGACGACACCATTCTGTATACTTCTGGCCCTTCTTTGGACACTGTGTTAACAACCCTCCAGGCAAGCTTCAATGCCATACAACTCTCCTTCCGTGGCCTCCAATTGCTCTTAAATACAAGTAAAACTAAATGCATGCTCTTCAACCGATCGCTACCTGCACCTACCCGCCTGTCCAACATCATTACTCTGGACGGCTCTGACTTAGAATACGTGGACAACTACAAATACCTAGGTGTTTCTGATTAGACTGTAAACTCTCCTTCCAGACCCATATCAAACATCTCCAATCCAAAGTTAAATCTAGAATTGGCTTCCTATTTCGCAACAAAGCATCCTTCACTCATGCTGCCAAACATACCCTTGTAAAACTGACTATCCTACCAATCCTCGACTTTGGCGATGTCATTTACAAAATAGCCTCCAATACCCTACTCAACAACTTGGATGCAGTCTATCACAGTGCAATCCGTTTTGTCACCAAAGCCCCATATACTACCCACCATTGCGACCTGTACGCTCTCGTTGGCTGGCCCTCGCTTCATACTCGTCGCCAAACCCATTGGCTCCATGTCATCTACAAGACCCTGCTAGGTAAAGTCCCCATTTATCTCAGCTCGCTGGTCACCATAGCATCTCCCACCTGTAGCACACGCTCCAGCAGGTATATCTCTGTAGTCACCCCCAAAACCAATTCTTTCTTTGGCCGCCTCTCCTTCCATTTCTCTGCTGACAATGACTGGAACGAACTACAAAAATCTCTGAAACTGGAATCACTTATCTCCCTCACTAGCTTTAAGCACCAACTGTCAGAGCATCTTACAGATTACTGCACCTGTACATAGCCCACCTATAATTTAGCCCAAACAACTACCTCTTTCCCTACTGTATTTAATTAATTCATTAATTTTGCTCCTTTGCACCCCATTATTTTTATTTCTACTTTCCACATTCTTCCATTGCAAATCTACCATTCCAGTGTTTTACTTGCTATATTGTATTTACTTTGCCACCATGGCCTTTTTTTGCCTTTGCCTCCCTTATCTCACCTCATTTGCTCACATCGTATATAGACTTGTTTATACTGTATTATTGACTGGATGTTTGTTTTACTCCATGTGTATCTATCTCTGTGTCGTTGTATGTGTCGAACTGCTTTGCTTTATCTTGGCCAGGTCGCAATTGTAAATGAGAACTTGTTCTCAACTTGCCTACCTGGTTAAATAAAGGTGAAATAAATAAATACAATAAAAATGCTACCACCTCCATGCTTCACGGTTGGGATGGTGTTCTTTGGCTTGTAAGCCTCCCCATTTTTCCTCCAAACATGATGATGGTCATTATGGCCAAAGAGTTCTATTTTTGTTTCATCAGACCAGAGGACATTTCTCCAAAAAGTACGATCTTCGTCTCCATGTGCAGTTGCAACCCTTAGTCTGGCCTTTTTTATGGCAGTTTTGGAGAAGTGGCTTCTTCCTTTCTGAGCGGCCATTCAGGTTATGTCGATATAGGACTCGTTTTACTGTCAATATACAGTCGTGGCCAAAAGTTGAGAATGACACAAAAATTAATTTTCACTAAGTCTACTGCCTCAGTGTCATTATATATTTTTGTCAAATGTTACTATGGAATACTGAAGTATAATTTCAAGCATTGCATAAGTGTCAAAGGCTTTTATTGACAATTACATTAAGTTGATGCAAAGAGTGAATATTTGCAGTGTTGACCCTTCTTTTTCAATACCTCTGCAATCCGCCCTGGCATGCTGTCAATTAACTTCTGGGCCACATCCTGACTGACGGCAGCTCATTCTTGCATAATCAATGCTTGGAGTTTGTCAGAATGTGTGGGTTTTTGTTCGTCCACCCGCCTCTTGAAGATTGACCACAAGTTCTCAATGGGATTAAGGTCTAGGGAGTTACTTGGCCATGGACCCAAAATATCAATGTTTTGTTCCCTGAGCCACTTAGTTATGACTTTTGCCTTATAGCAAGGTGCTCCATCATGCTGGAAAAGGCATTGTTCGTCACCAAACTGTTCCTGGATGGTTGGGAGAAGTTGCTCTCGGAGGATGTGTTGGTACCATTCTTTATTCATGGCTGTGGTCTTACACAAAATTGTGAGTGAGCCCACTCCCTTGGCTGAGAAGCTTTTTCCGGATGCCCCAAACAATCGGAAAGCTGATTCATCATAGAAAATGACTACCCCAGTCCTCAGCAGTCCAATCCCTGTACCTTTTGCAGAATATCAGTCTGTCCCTGATGTTTATCCTGGAGAGAAGTGGCTTCTTTGCTGCCCTTCTTGACACCAGGCCATCCTCCAAAAGTCTTCGCCTCACTGTGCATGCAGATGCACTCACAACTGCCTGCTGCCACTCCTGAGCAAGCTCTGTACTGGTGGTGCCCCGATCCCGAGGCTAAATCAACTTTAGGAGACAGTCCTGGCACTTGCTGGACTTTATGGGCGCACAGAAGCCTTCTTCACAACAATTGAACCGCTCTCCTTGAAGTTCTTGATGATACGATAAATGGTTGATTTAGGTGCAATCTTACTGGCAGTAATATCCTTGCTTGTGAAGCCACTTTTTGTGCAAAGCAATGATGACGGCACCTTGCAGGTAACCATGATTAACAGAGGAAGAACAAGGATTCCAAGCACCACCCTCCCTTTGAAGCTTCCAGTCTGTTATTCGAACTCAATCAGCAGGACAGTGATCTCCAGCCTTGTCCACGTGAACACCTGTGTTAACAAGAGAATCACTGACAAGATGTCAGCTGGTCCTTTTTTGGCAGGGCTGAAATGCAGTGGAAATGTTTTTGGGGGATTCAGTTCATTTGCATGGCAAAGAGGGACTTTGCAATTAATTACAGTTCATCTGATCACTCTTCATAACATTCTGGAGTATATGCAAATTGCCATCATACAAACTGAAGCAGCAGACTTAGAGAAAATGAATATTTGGCCACGACTATAGATACTTTTGTACCTATTTCCTCCAGCATCTTCACAATGTCCTTTGATGTTGTTCTGGGATTGATTCACACTTTTCGCACCAAAGTACATTCATCTCTCGGAGACAGAACGCGTCTCCTTCCTGAGCAGTATGATGAATGCATGGTCCCGTGGTGTTTAATCTTGCTTGTACAGATGAATGTGGTAGCTTCAGGTGTTTGGAAATTGCTCCCAAGGATGAACCAGACATGTGGAGGTCTCCAATTTCTTTCTGAGGTCTTGGCTGATTTCTTTTGATTTTCCCATGATGTCAAGCAGAGGCACTGAGTTAAAAGGTAGGTCTTGAAATACATCTACAGGTGCACCTCCAATTACATTTACATTTAAGTCATTTAGCAGACGCTCTTATCCAGAGCGACTTACAAATTGGTGCATTCACCTTATGACATCCAGTGGAACAACCACTTTACAATAGTGCATCTAAATATTTTAAGGGGGGGAGGGGGGGTGAGAAGGATTACTTTATCCTATCCTAGGTATTCCTTAAAGAGGTGGGGTTTCAGGTGTCTCCGGAAGGTGGTGATTGACTCCGCTGTCCTGGCGTCATGAGGGAGTTTGTTCCACCATTGGGGAGCCAGAGCAGCGAACAGTTTTGACTGAGCTGAGCGGGAACTGTACTTCCTCAGTGGTAGGGAGGCGAGCAGGCCAGAGGTGGATGAACGCAGTGCCCTTATTTGGGTGTAGGGCCTGATCAGAGCCTGGAGGTACTGAGGTGCCGTTCCCCTCACAGCTCCGTAGGCAAGCACCATGGTCTTGTAGCGGATGCGAGCTTCAACTGGAAGCCAGTGGAGAGAGCGGAGGAGCGGGGTGACGTGAGAGAACTTGGGAAGGTTGAACACTAGTCGGGCTGCGGCGTTCTGGATGAGTTGTAGGGGTTTAATGGCACAGGCAGGGACTCAAATGATGTCAATTAGCCTTTCAGAAGCTTCTAAAGCCATGACATCATTTTCTGGGATTTTCCACGCTGTTTAACGGCACAGTCAACTTAGTGTCTGTAAACTTCTGAACCACTGGAATTGTGATACTGTGAATTATAAGTGAAATCATCTGTCTGTAAACAATTGTTGAAAAATTACTTGTGTTATGCACAAAGTAGATGTCCTGTGTTCAGAATGATACAAAACGTGCCTGTAGTGTCTTAACACTTAGTACTTATTTATGTAATAAGAAAGACTCTGACAGTGCCAATGCATTATATATTGGCTCTAAGAAAATGTCACAAAGCGTGTTTCTCCACCTAATCTGTACTACGACACTGCTGTTATAGAGGCCGAACAATTGATTTTTTGTTGTTGCACTTATTGTACTTTGCAACAATACTTTTTGTATACTTTCAAGTTGGAATTAAATTAAGTATTTTTTTGTACATCTCTGGCTCGTTGGGTTTTTCCTTTTGTGGTTTGAGTGCTGATGCATCAGAATCGAACCACACATGAAATCAAATCCATCACAGCACAGCAAACAAAATAACATATGTAGTTATGGATGAATGTATTCTGAGGATGACCAAACGACTGTAGGAGGAATTCGATCGTAATAATAATTAACCATCAACTTTTGACCCTACCTAGGGCGAACTCAATGTCCATAACCCTCATCGTTGAATTAGCAGCACTCCGCTGGCCAGGAAACAATAGGCTATAACGAAAGGTGTAAAACGTCACACGGATTCTCTAAACCTAGTTACAAACTGGGGGGGTTTGAGCCCTGAATGCTGATTGTCTGAAAGCTGTGGTGTATGTAAGGGATAATCAACTCATGGCGGTATGGATTCTATGGAAAATAACGAACGATGTGGAAGGTCCACGGGAGTTGCATTATTTTCCAGAGAACGCATAGCGACATGAGTTCATTATCCCTTTTATACCATGGCTATGATTGAAGTTATTTTTGCAATGGGCTGCATCTCAATCCACCGCATCCTCTTACGTCGGCCGTTCGCATTTGCAATGGTAGGTGGCCGAGCAACAGAGGTGTTTGTCAAACCACGAGGCACGAACACAAATGTCACAAGACTCGTTCTGAAGGTAACCCGTACAAACGAGTGGAAGTCCGGAGGTAGTTTTGTGCCAACAAAAATAAGAGGTTGAATATGTCCCCAAAATGTTTTTTTTCTTTCCTGAGCTTTCTGATATCACCTAGATATAGGACAGACACTCTCAAACCTTAGTCCTTATGACTTATTTTCTGACTGTCTTTTTGGCCATTTGTGAATGTGATATTCAATGTATTTTTTTTATGGGCTATAGTAGTAAAGGCCCTCCTCCCATCAATCTAAACGATAGGTGCGCACATCTGTGCAGCTTAAAGCTGACCACGGTCCGGCGACCAGTTTAGTTTAGCAGCTCCGTAAAGAGAAATCCATTACACGTATAGTACAGTGGAGATGTGCAGCTCTTTATGAGCTATTGAAAGGATCCAGACGTGACACTTACATTTATAGAGTTACATTCACCACAAGTCAACACAAGTTTCATCAGCCTTCACGTCTCTGAGGGGCGCCAGTATGGAGCTCCGTGGGAATGTCCCGCCCCGGAGGGAGCCACGGGCGAAGGTGTGCTCACTCCCGTGATGTGTAAACATACGGCCATGCATTCGGACAGTGCCGTAAATCGTGTTCAAATCATCAGGCTGTGCCTTCGTGCCGACAAATCACCGAGGTGTCTTCATCACTACCTTCATCATCGGTCACCCACATGCTTGTCTGGGCTTCTGGGCCGACCATTTTGTGTCTGAGACAAACTGCTGCAATAACAGTGGTGGCCATTTTGCTTGTGGCTTGTTGATGCTCGTGGCTGTGAGCCTCTTGGTCAGTTTTGAATAAAACAACAAAATTAGGGCATCAGTCACTTTTTAATAGGCCTAGCTGTATTTCTGCCATTATTTGATAGATGTTTCAAATAAGAGCAATATAATTTAATGCGACAAGACAGACTTGTTAAACACTAGAAGCTAGCTGTTCAAAAAATCTTCTAAAAATGATACCTTGAGGATACCAGTATTGTCTATGTCTCAATAATCTGTGTTATGTCCGTTCCTCACTGCTTAACAGACCCCTCACCCTCCCTCTCGCTGTCCTAAGGTAAAGAGACAACAGATGCTTCATTCCAAAAGGTGGATTAATGGTCGAAATGAGCTCTGTTGATTCCGTCAAAAAAGCACTCCCATCTTTCCAACATCCACCGTCAGAAACACACTCCCATCTTTCCAACCTCCCCCTAGCACTGACAAAGTGGATGAAATGTTAGGAGGATGATAAAAATGTATGTCCTGAGTCTGCCCGGTGGTCAACCCCCTCCTTTCACACCTCGCCTTCTCAACATAAAACTCCTGGTAAGCCCCTGAAGAGCCAATGCAGCCCTGTGGATTTCCAGTAATGTTTCACTTGTATTGTGTATCCTAAAAGCCACGGAAAAACTGTCCTAACCATGATAAGTCACCTTTCATAATAACAAAGTACAGGTGACAGAGTACAAACGTTTCTTTCGGGACACATGCAATGACTACAAAGTGGCCATTTGGCAAACCCCCTTTCTCTGCCTCCTTCCACTCCAAACAATTCCTCCGATTAGTGGAAATTGCCAGCCATTAACATTACCTTGTTACAATACCTCGATGACACTTTCAATTTAGATGTGTCACTTTTGTGAGACATTTGCGACCCATGAGCAAACCAAGTATTTGCTCCTATCCTAACCATGGTAAACTGTCACAGCATGAATGGACATGAAATCATGAAGAAATGCTCTGTATTTTTCAGGTATGGATGTTGTTCACTGGCCTGACGTGATTGCAGTTCTCTTGTTGTTTCCTTTCTTTCGCAGCTGTTCGTGAAGCCGTCTTGGTCTTCTAGCGGAATCCCTTGTGGAGTTCATACCACATCACTGAGTCCCTGCTTCACTCTTTGTTGAGTGAAATTTCCTACGGATCCTGTGGCATATAAACATGCAGATATACTATACATGCCTTCACTGACAGTGATAGCTGTCTCGTGTGGCAGGCTTTAGGCTTTGATAAAGTTATAGACGAATGGGCATAACGTGTGAATTCATTTCTTAGGGATATTTCAATGTCATTTTGATTTTGACATATGGGAATATACAGCACACTGTGTACAAAACATTAAGAACACCTTCCTAATATTGAGTTGCAATCCCACGCCAAATCCTTTTGCCCTGAGAAGAGCCTCAATCCATCAGGGCATGAACTCTGCAAGGTGTCGAAAGCGTTCCACAGTTGTGTGAAGTTGGCTGGATGTCCATTGGGCGGGGGGACCACATGGGACACTGTTGAGCGTGAAAAGCCCAGCAGCGTTGCAGTTCTGGACACGAACCGGTGCGCCTGGCACCTACCACCATACCCCGTTCAAAGGCACTTCAATCTTGTGTCTTGCCCATTCACCCTCTGAATGGCACACACACACACACACACACACACACACACACACACACACACACACACACACACACACACACACACACACACACACACACACACACACACACACACACACACACACACACACACACACACACACACACACACACACACACACACACACACACACAACCCATGTCTCAATTGTCTCGAGGCTTTATTTATTTAACCTGTCTCCTCCCCTTTCATCTATACAGATTTGAAGTGGCTTTAACAAGTGACAATAAGGGATCATAACTTCCACCTGACGTCTCCTGGTCAGTCCATGTCTTGGAAAGAGCAGGTGTTCATCATGTTTTGTTCAAAACGACACAACTTTCTTCACAGACCATAATATGTGCTGTACGGGTTCCTCCGGATGACATCTTCCTTATTGCCTTTGAGACCCGGACAGTATGAAGTCTTTTATTGACCAGGCTTAGCCTCAGTAAGCTGAGTTGCTCGCCAACTGTAATATCCATCACGAAAGACAGATCTGGAGGCAAAGATAGATACGGCACATCTAAGAGAGAAATCAATCAAACGAGCAATTCCACTATTTCTGGAGGACCTCTTTATATCGCACAAAACAATGGACAAAACGCTACGAGAGCAGATGCAAAATTGTCCAACTAAATATTTTGTGACCAAATGTTCTGTCAAACCGTAAAAGACACCGGGTGGTTTACGTACACTGTTCTCTCTGGTCAAATAAAGAAAGTCCCCTTGGACAGAAGCGACACCAGTAGTGCCTTGACGTTTCATATGCAGCCATTGATCTGTTCACTTCCTTTTTGTGTGTGTGTGTGTGTGTGTGTGTGTGTGTGTGTGTGTGTGTGTGTGTGTGTGTGTGTGTGTGTGTGAATTGAGTAAATATATTAAAATACGGCCTGGGAAGCCAAGCAGATGTGGTATATTCCCTGGGTTAAGACATGATCTGCCTACTGAGCCTTGTCGCTCTCACATCTACATTGCTTTCTCTGTTGTAGCCTGAGCTAAAATCTTGACGTGATTCCTGTCCCTTCGGTGATCGGCCACTTATAATAATAATAATATAATAATAATATATGCCATTTCACATCTATTGTATGTCACGGCTGCAGCTTTAACAAAATGTATAAACCAACACTATGTGTGGATTAAATTAGCTGAATTTCTCTCATATTCAGAATAGCCACAATTACACAATTGAAAATAAAGCTTGTGTTTACACTTTTAACTCAAAATCAATGGTTGCTTTTGTGGTTTCGCGCCACAATACACCCCCCCAAATATCAATGTACTGCATTGAAGTACCTATCGTAGTATCTATCCAACTTTATAACCCTAGTACACCTAGTACTAGTAATACACCTGGTAGTTGTGCATTATCTGTATATCGTGGCCATTGGGCAGTCTTCCAACTGTTGTTTGCTTGCCTTGGCTCTGGTGAATGACACTATCGGTGGGTAGCTTATCGGCCATCCCATAGACAAACACTGGAGTTTAAACAAGCAGTGCTTTCCTAGAGTGCTCTGGACCCCTCACTTAGAAGATAAGACCCGGGATCAAATGCCTGTTTCCTGTCTAAAAGAAAGGAAGAGATGCGTATTAAGTGCAATTGCCTAAACGTTAAAGTTCTGCCCATCTAAGTTACTCTGGCTGACCTGGAGCATTGGTCAAACCGAACATCCTGCTGATGAAGCTGTAAAACCTGTCATGTTGTTAGATAAGAATGAACCGATAACACAGAAATCTGTGACCGATTGAGTAACTTCGGGCATCAGAGAACTGATTAGGGTGAGCTTTTAACATAATGTCCCGACTATCATATTTGAGAAGCAATTTGTATAACATGTAAATATAGTTTTGATACAGATTTGACCAGATTTGTTGGCATTTGATCGGAGTATGACCTTTTCTCTGCCCTCTTCAAACGCATATCTAGCCGCATTGTCTGTAGTTATACTACTCAAATAAATGCCCATTTCCATAATGCACAATGGCACAGCTCAACCACATGATTCAAGTCGTTCAGTCTATCAAGGTCTTTGGAGGTCTCCTAATAATGCCATGTTGACATTGAGAAATTTGCGAGGTCACGGTAGATTTGAAGCCTACATGGCAGATTTCATTTGTGTTATTAAGGAAGTTAAGTGTTTTCCTTGCTTGTAGGCCCATGCTAGGATCGCTGTTTTGGTGCATTTCTACAGCTCATACAGACTGACTTTTTGACTAATTCCTGGACAAGCTGGATACAGAAATTGATTAAACGAGGCAATGACAATCACATGTAAGAATGAAAGCTGCTTCTTGTTATCTCCAATAGCGGAAAGGTTCTCTGCTAGTCTGTTTGGTACCTCCATTTGTGATGACCTTTTGTCAACGTCCCGTTTGACATCAACACGAACATCAAGCAACCTGTCAAAACAGTCAGACGCAGCCTCGACGCAGCCTAGCGCCTATCACGCCATCAGCCATGCCTGACATATCCTCGGCGCTGCTAAATACTTCCAAGCGCCAGAGATGGAGAACAAATGTACTATCAGATATCACCGGGAACCAGATTGGCACTGCTCCCTCTATTAATGTGTGCCATATTGTTGTCTTCACGGTCTGGTTTTGACAGGAGCGGTTCCGTTCGGTCTGGCCCACTCTTTGCTCAGTGCGTGCCTAGTGCAGGGCCCAGGCGTGGCACCCTCCGATCTGATGTCCACCGCGAGTTAGCCTAATGTTGTTTTAACATCATTTTCCCTTCCATTAGAGGTAATGCTGCACAGGCTGCTGGAGGAGAGGGTGTTTGCTCAATTAAACTTGGCCCTGATGTGGACAATTTCGGGGTTGGAGCGGTCTGCCCTGAAGGTGCAAAGGCTCCGTTCTAAAGGCGCGCACGTACAGAACCCAGGTTCTACCAACTACCCAGTTGGCTCTGCTTCCCAAAGTATACTTAGCAACTCTGAGAACTCCCTCCATTCCAAAGTATACTAGAAGCTGGTAAGAACGGTCTTTTTCAAATTCGACTTATCACAACTCTATACACGGCGCATTGGGATGACAGAAGATGGACAGGGGGAAATCAAACAAGAGCACACGTCAACGCACTTACGTTTTTGCAAAGACCACCACCATCATGCACACAGGTTACATGCATGATGCAGTACTACCTGCCCACATCAAGTTCCTGGCTGTGATTATGAAAGTGTTGAGTTTGGGTCACCACTGCTGGACTGGTTAGTGCACAGGCAGCAGGTGCTAGACGCAACGGAGACCCTTAGAGAGGGGGGAGAGCTGTCAGCTCTGATCAAAGCCCAGACTGGATCCGTAGCAGTCTCATGGTGCCTCTCTCTCTGCACCACCCCCGCATGAAGGATGGACACGGCGGATAGTGGGCTCTGAACCGTCCCTCTGAGGTGAACCTTCAACGCAGTCGGCAAGGTGTGGGCTGGGGATGCCAATTCAGGCCAGCAAGTAAAGCTACTGGGAACAATCACTGAGGTGTATAAAATAAGCATTGTGCATCGCAGCTTGACCAAGACAAATGATTATTCCCGGGCAACTGAATCCCTATTTGAGCCAATTGGCTCATTCATCCTCCCTCCTCTCCCCTGTAACTATTCCCAAGTTTGTTGCTGTAAATGAGAATGTGTTCTCAGTCAACCTGGGAAAACAATAGTGAGATTAAAATAAATGCAATTATTGAATGGAGGTAAGTTACATATAAATGATCCAACACGTCATGGGTGGAGTTGAGCAGTGGCAATATAGGCTAAGGGTCATCCATATACTACCGTGTATAGGTAAAGACACAACAACAGCGTGACTACATATCCCATCCCATAGTGAACATCAGATGTCCCTAGAATAGTTCCGGGAACATTTACTCAGCCCAAGAGTCACTCGCTAGAAATCACAAACATCCCCTCTTCTCAGTGGTCTCAATTGTAATTGCCCTTTCAGGAACACATTAGCTCAAGACGTGTTTGAGGAAGGAACTGAGGCGCATCGCCTTGTCCAAACAGCCTCTATACACATGTAGAGCTTCCGCACACAAACACACACATGTTTGCTCATACATATAGATTGGAGTGGCCACATGTAATCTTGGCTTGGTAGAAGGGGGGGGTGTAGGATGATGGTGGGGAGAACGTATAGGTCATAGTGTTGTGGGGTTGCGGGGGTCAGGTATGGATGTCCTAGCCTTACAGTTGGCATGCAACAGAACAATTTTCACAATGAGAGTCTGGGTCAGCTGGACTTGTGTCCGTATAGTAGAGTTTTAAAGGACACACACACGCGTCTGTCTGTCTGTTTGTCTCCTGGTGTGCCAGGTGTGTGTGTGTGTGTGTGTGTGTGTGTGTGTGTGTGTGTGTGTGTGTGTGTGTGTGTGTGTGTGTGTGTGTGTGTGTGTGTGTGTGTGTGTGTGTGTGTGTGTGTGTGTGTGTGTGTGTGTGTGTGTGTGTGTGTGTGTGTGTGTGTGTGTGTGTGTGTGTGTGTGTGGGCCAGCCAATGGTATCTGTCTGGGGGTGTCTGTCTGTCTCTTTGTCTCCAGGGGTGTGTGTCTGTGTGCAGGTGTCTAGGCCAGCAGCTGAGGGACGCACTACATCTCAGCCGTAACAATGTTACACAAAGCTGATTCACTACCACTCAAATTCAGTGGTTTAGGGGCCACTGCTCACACACACAGGTGCGCACGGACTCACACATACGCACCCACGGACACGGACACACACAGACACACACATACACAGCTTAAAGAAATGGAATAAAGGCCCAGTGCAATCAAAAATGTGATTTGCCTGTGTTTTATATATATTCCCACACTATGAGGTTGGAATTATGATCATTATGATAATGCCCTTTTAGTGTAAGAGCTGTTTTGAAATTGCAGCTTGTTTTTGTGGGATGGAGTATTGGCCTGACTGTTGACATCATCAGGCGGTAAATTACTTAATAGACCAATAAGAAAGAGAGTTCCATACCTCTCTGCCAATAACAGCTAGATTTCAGTTTTTCCCTCCACATTCAGACCACTCCAAGGCAGCTCTAGCAAAATTCTTGCTTGAAAAGTTTCTATTTGCTAAGAAGCTATTTTTACTTTTATATTTTACCATTTTAATTGAAAACAATCACAATAAGGTACTTAATCAGTACGCAGATATGTTTTGATATTGAGACCCAGAGAGAGGCAAGGATAATGGGATTTGTATGGTGATGAGATGTCTGTATTTTCATACTCTTTTTCCAGGAAAGATGGATCCCCTGGTGTTGTCAAAGGCAGTGCTGCCCACTAGAAAAAATACATTTTTTACATTGAATGATTTTCCTTTTGGAAGAATTGCATGGAAACTACCCTGCTAACAATAACGTGTAGTTAGGACGTCCCCAGAACATCATGAAATGGTCACCTAAAGTGCTCAGGATGTTGTGTCATGGTCCCCGAGGACATTTTTAGGACGTTCATGTGACATTATTTCATGGTCCTCTGGTGGTTTTTGTCTAGTTCCTGGTTTGTCTCGGCAAAGTCCCTGAGGACATTCTTAGGATGTGGTGTCATGGTTCCCTGGACGTTTTTGCCTAGTAGGCCTACCCGGCTTGTTCCAGGGACGTCAACTGATCACACCCTAGTTCCATTACACACACCCCTTGTTAATGTTGCCAAGCTATGATTGGTGAAGCACTAATCCATCATGGCTCTTTGTGTTTTGGCAATGTTAAGGATAGCCCCTCACACACTGCTTTTAACATATAGAAGAATGATCATTGAATTATCATAGTGAATTATTGTAATGTTTGTTTATGTGTCAATTAATGCCATAGGGGATGGGTTGCCAATTGGACACGAAAATAGAATTTCACTCATACAGTGTATTCAACTTTATACATATTTGACACACATAATTGCACATGTTAATTCTTACAGTAATTATTATTCAATTTGACCTCAGAGATTTGAACTCACATCCTTTTGGTTCACAGCATGCTATTCTTCCTTCTATGCCATCATGAATGATTTCACCTGTATTCCTACACTTTGTAAATCTCAGCTCTGTTAAACATACACTCAACAAACAAAAAAATGATTATATTTATCATAGTGATTCAGGAATGATATTAAACTAGGATAATATGCCCCACCAACGTTAGACAACTGTACTGATAATCCAAACTCAAATTGCTGAAATAAGTAAATGACATCAATGACGAGAGACTAGTCAGATGAACTGATAGCAAAAGAGGACCATGTGCACGTTTACTTTTAGTTAAGTGCCGAGATGTCTTCTATGAATGCATAGGGGACTGCTGGAATTCTACAGTCTTTGTGGCGCAGCAGAATGATCACCATACCCCAAATACAGAGGTTGTGAGTTCAAATCCCACATGGGGTCATACTGAAAAGTCAATACTAAGTGTAATATTATTGTCATTGATTAAAGACTAGTACACTATTTTAGCTGAACAGTGTAACACTTACCTTAATTAAGTGATCATGCCCGAGAAGCTGGTGTTTGGAGGATATATTGTCAAGGGCTGGCAAACCGTGTCAATATATCCTCCATACACTGGCTTCAAGTGAATTATCACTTTTATACAACGGGTTACCAACATATTCAAATAATGATTGACAGATGTTCATTAAAAACATTATTTTGAGGAATTTACATTTACATTTACATTTAAGTCGTTTAGCAGACGCTCTTGTCCAGAGCGACTTACAAATTGGTGCATTCACCTTATGACATCCAGTAGAACAGTCACTTTACAATAGTGCATCTAAATCTTAAAGGGGGGTGAGAAGGATTACTTATCCTATCCTAGGTATTCCTTAAAGAGGTGGGGTTTCAGGTGTCTCCGGAAGGTGGTGATTGACTCCGCTGTCCTGGCGTCATGAGGGAGTTTGTTCCACCATTGGGGGGCCAGAGCAGCGAACAGTTTTGACTGGGCTGAGCGGGAACTGTACTTCCTCAGTGGTAGGGAGGCGAGCAGGCCAGAGGTGGATGAACGCAGTGCCCTTGTTTGGGTGTAGGGCCTGATCAGAGCCTGGAGGTACTGAGGTGCCGTTCCCCTCACAGCTCCGTAGGCAAGCACCATGGTCTTGTAGCGGATGCGAGCTTCAACTGGAAGCCAGTGGAGAGAGCGGAGGAGCGGGGTGACGTGAGAGAACTTGGGAAGGTTGAACACCAGACGGGCTGCGGCGTTCTGGATGAGTTGTAGGGGTTTAATGGCACAGGCAGGGAGCCCAGCCAACAGCGAGTTGCAGTAATCCAGACAGGAGATGACAAGTGCCAGGATTAGGACCTGCGCCGCTTCCTGTGTGAGGCAGGGTCGTACTCTGCGGATGTTGTAGAGCATGAACCTACAGGAACGGGCCACTGCCTTGATGTTAGTTGAGAACGACAGGGTGTTGTCCAGGATCACGCCAAGGTTCTTAGCGCTCTGGGAGGAGGACACAATGGAGTTGTCAACCGTGATGGCGAGATCATGGAACGGGCAGTCCTTCCCCGGGAGGAAGAGCAGCTCCGTCTTGCCGAAGTTCAGCTTGAGGTGGTGATCCATCATCCACACTGATATGTCTGCCAGACATGCAGAGATGCGATTCGCCACCTGGTCATCAGAAGGGGGAAAGGAGAAGATTAATTGTGTGTCGTCTGCATAGCAATGATAGGAGAGACCATGTGAGGTTATGACAGAGCCAAGTGACTTGGTGTATAGCGAGAATAGGAGAGGGCCTAGGACAGAGCCCTTAATTTATTCATACTAATTCATCCTTCCAAAAGATATAGTCCCGAAACAAATCAAGGGATGCTACCCAAGCCGGCTGGTCGTTCGTTCTATTGGTTCGGTTGCCAGAGACGCGACCCAGTCATTCAGTCTTTTTATTCTGTATCTATGTACACAACCCTGTTGTTCGTTCTAAATGTTCCATTGCCATATTGGTTGGCAACATTCTTATCTCTAGCTTGCTAGCTAGCCAACTACGTCAAACAGTGCAGACAGAATAACAACAGTAGATACATTTGTTTAAGCTGTTTTCTAGTGATATTTATTTGGATACATCCATAACAATGAGCTAATGAAGCACGATTTCGCCTGGCATAGAAAATGTGCTCTCTCGTCAGGACACTGTTGTTCAAATGAGCTAGCCAACAACACAGCTAACACAATGACTTCAAACTGAAGCTGGAAAGACTGCAAACTTGCTGCACTTCATTTAATTTGACCTTTTTTCAATTTACATTTCTTTGTATATATCCATAAAAATGTATGCTTTCAACTGGCTGAGAAACGCAGCCTGCGTCCCGACCCCCGACCCCAGCATGTTCATTACTATGGGACAGTTGGAGATTGAATTTGAATATTGAAACAATGTTACAAATGTTGGAGAGACAGACAGCAAGGTTTATACAAATATCCACTTTTGAAAACTAAATGTTAGTAGAAATTAATGTCAATAGAAAACAGCTACTTTGCTGTTATTCTGGCAGCAGAGGTCATGACTGCGTTAGCCATAGCTAGCTGGCTAGCTAGCAAGCGAAGGACAATAACTTTGCCAGCGAGCATTGCAACGGAACATAAAGAACGAAAGACTGGGTCACGTCCATAAATATCAAACGAATCTAACGAGCGACTGGGCTGCGTCTCTAGCAACCGAGAGATGACGAAGTATGTACTTGCTTACATAAATGAAAATATCAACAGAACAATTGTATTTCTACACGTAAATGTGTGCTTAGAGTATTGTTTTCTATGGCAACTGTGTATAAGTGGAATAAACAGCTTTAAGCAAATGCAACAGCATCAACTTTGCTGTTATTCTGGCTGCAGAGGTCCTGACTGTGTAGCTGTAGCTCGTTGGCTAGCTAGCAGCAAGCAAGGGATAAGAACGTTGCCACTGAAAGAACGACTGGGTCCCGTCTCTAGCAACCAAAATATGACAAAGTATGAATTTGCTTATAAAAATCTAAATATAAACAATACTGTTTATTTGGTAACTGTAGTATACGAGCGATAAACGCCTCCGTTCTGTAAATTACCTTGAAATGAACTCCGCAAAAGGGACTTGGCTCTGCCTCGTTCACCTGCGTCATCCATTATTTTCAAGGTAATGTACAGAATGTCTGTGTTTAGCCCTTACATAACGGTTTGGGACATCTGGGGCCATTATGTGACAAAAACCTCCAGGGGACCATGACTCAACGTCCCAAGATAGTCCTAAAAATGTCCCCGGGGACGTCCCAGGGACAAAACGGGAACTAGACAAAAACCTCCAGGGGACCATGACACAACATATTGACCACTTCAGGTGACCATTTTGTGATGTTCCCGGGACATCCTAACGGCAAATTTTTGTTTGCAGGGACGTTCCCTTGGGATCATTACGCACCGTACTAATGACTAGTAAAATGAATGTTTGACAACGTCCTGAAAAGTCCTGACATGGTCCTCCGTGATGTCCTGGTAACTAGGGAACTAGACAAAAGTTCCCCAGAGAATGTTCCTTGGGACCATCATGCGACAAACCATTGACCAACATGAAACATCCCCTTGTGGTCAATGAATGTCCCAGGGGTAGCATCCTAATAGGCAAGTATTTGAATGTGGTGGAAAGAGTTGGTAAAAATGTCAAATTCCTAGAAAAGTAGAGGCCATGCCACCGTTCTTACTCTGAAGATCATGTTAATTCATTATAATGAAAAATACATAAAGAAATGACATTACTTTAGAATTACTGACTAGGATACAATTGCACAATATTGCTATATCTCATCAATTTATTCATAATTGCATTAGCATGTCTGAATTGTACGCTTCATAACTGAGTTCATACCTCCAATATGATATGCGAGAATTTTCTTCTCATAATAACCCGTCAGTATTATGTTCAATTTTCTACCCGTAACGCATTTACTTTATAAGAATCGAACTCTCCTCCCTTCATCACTAATGACAATCTCATGTTCCTGCAGTAGGTTAGACTTACGAGTTGTCTTATCTCGAGGTACTGTGTTTAATGACGTCTCTAGTAAGTAATCAGTCTGTCGACTGAGGTAAAGTAAGTGTCTGATTTCACCAGACGCTTGAATTGGTGCTTTTGCATCCACAAGCTCATTGAAGGTTGTAGGAACAAATACATTCAAATCATTTGTTATTCAAGCAATTTATGTGACAGGGTGGACATGCCATCTTTTGTCTAGCAAGGCACATTGATAACTCTTGACGGACGAATGCCACTGTGAAGACCTCTTAACATTTTGGACACTCCAGAGTCAAAGGTAATGGTACTGTCCGTCAGCCTTTTGCCACACATTGTCTGTGATGTTTTGTCCCATAATGGCACTTATGCCTTTTTCATCTCTTTTTTTGTAGCCGGAATCAGCTGGAAGATTGATATTTATTTATTTTTGGAGCAGACAATTTTAGGGTGACATTTCAAAGCATGGGAATAGACAGCCACCTTTGGAATACATCTGATCTTTTTGTGTGTGTGCGTGTGCGTGCGTGCGTGCGTGCGTGTGCGTGTGTTCACTGATTAGATTAGATGATTAGATTATTCACAAAGTCATGATGCAGTTGTTGCTAATGGTAACACTATGTGGATTAGATTGCTCTATTCCTCTTAAAATGAGACACAGCTATATTACAGCACGTACACCAAATTCATTCATGTAATCTGCCTCTCTTGCTTTTTAGAGAGAGCAACTTGATACTCGATCTGTTTGAGATCAAAGCTATTAGTACCTAATTGGATCTTAATTTGCAAGCCACTTGACACGCAATAAGGACAACAAGAAGACGTGGATTGTTTATCTCTTTCTCTGTCTCGCTTTCTCCTGCCGATCAAATGTGTCCCTTCTTCTCACAAACTGCTTACCCTCCATCTCTCATTGAGTTCAACTGTAAACAGTGGGATATTGAGATGGAGGTTAGGTTGGTGTTAGTCTCTTGGGGCCTTCATGACTAGCTCACACCACGAGGAGTTGTGACGGACGCGATCTGTGTGTGTGATGATAGGCAGAGGAGGATCCGTATGGATGTGAAAGCCACTGACGTCTCCTGTGGAGCCACGTCAGACGCTTTGGCCGTCTTTTCTCTTTTCGGAAGGGGCCCTTGTATACGGGGAGAGGGCATGAGCCATGAAGTTATTTTGATCCATTTGACGTCTCATGGGTTATGGCCGGGTGGGGGAGTTGAGTGAATCGACAACAACAGAAAGGGGAGAGACTGGTCTTAGTCAATCAAGAGGAAGTGTCAAATGGGGGAGAGGGCCAGAGAGCAAACGGGAGGAAAGGAGGGGAAAGCCTCTGGGCCCTTAGAGATACTTCTGTACGACTGGTGTTTTTTGATTCAGTGTCATACACTGACTGACGAACACTCATATGGATTTTTTTTCCTGAAATAAAATCTGGCCTCTGGCTTATTGAAAATAGACCTAATCATTCCCATTTCGAACATGTGTATTCAGGTTGTGTGTTGACTGTATTTTAAATGCTTAGCCCGTGGTGATGATTTCACACATCTCTGCTCATATTCCGACATACATATGCATTGTAAATGCGGTTCTTTGTACAAATACAGCCCTCTTCACCTGTGATAAAATATATGACTTGTATACTCCTAGTCCACCCTTGATTCACACTGACCTGAGTAAGTTATCGAATGCGTCTCTTGATTGGTCCGATAATTACTCCCTCATAGTCTTAGCCAGTAATTGATGGAAGACATTGATTCGGCCCGGACGGCAAACAGTCCGTGAGTTTTATAATCCCGTGGAAAACTGTGTTTGATTTCTGATTCACCCGACTCCCACATCTTCTCCTCTCCAAATCACCTGCAAATAATTTGCAGTGCCATTAATTATCGTGAACCTAGAAAAGAGAACAATGAATCTCCAATTATTAACACTTTGTTTACAGGACGTGGATTCTAATCAAGTCTAATTATAGCTAATTGAAGATATGTTGTTATAACCCGTAGCAGCTCGATTACTGTGAATAATGAAATTAACTTGATTATTTATGTTAATAAAAGATGGATATAAAACACAGGTAGCCCTGTAGAAAGTGTAGCTCGTATGGAAAGTGTAGCTCATATGGAAAGTGTAGCTCATATGGAAAGTGTAGCTCATATGGAAAGTGTATCTCATATGGAAAGTGTAGCTCATATGGAAAGTGTATCTCATATGGAAAGTGTATCTCATATGGAAAGTGTAGCTCATATGGAAAGTGTATCTCATATGGAAAGTGTATCTCATATGGAAAGTGTAGCTCATATGGAAAGTGTATCTCATATGGAAAGTGTATCTCATATGGAAAGTGTATCTCATATGGAAAGTGTAGCTCATATGGAAAGTGTAGCTCATATGGAAAGTGTAGCTCATATGGAAAGTGCAGCCTATTTCTCTTAATCATATCACAATCAACTGTTAACAGTTGAATGAAGACACGTAAAAAATATATATATATTACTTTTTTTCTGATGTTATTAAACCATGCAATTTATGCTTGTTAAATGTGCACATATTTGCAAACTGTGCAAATACATATTTCTGGACACCGAATGTAGTCAGCCTAAATATTTTTGTTACATTTTGTTAAGACACTCCAGGACCCGACTTGTTCAGAGCAGATAGTGAATAAATACATTTTTCCATCTGTAAAATACTAAAGATATCTATGGAAAATGCAGTTTTAGCATTTTTTTTCCCATGTAAAATGTTACCTAGAATTTTCTTTGTAAATGGATAACATATCAATAAGTCTCTCTGGGCCAGTCTGGGAAATATATCAAAGGATAAACACAGACAATTTGGTGAATACAGATGCTTCTGAAACTGATTATTTTTGTTGGCCTGTGGGAAGAGTCTGACTTTCAGGAATTGGCATTTAAAGACAAGTGAGCCACTGAATTAAGACTACCAAAAGCCTACAGTATTTAGACCCAATCAACATTTCTTCAAAGTCACTAAATGTACTCCAGTTTTGTAACATTCTCTATGAAATGGGCTTAGTAATTATGTGTAATTCATATAGTTCTCCTTGAAATTATTTATGCATGTCCATTTTAAGGGGTTCAAATTCATACAAATGTTGAGGGCAGTAGTATGATGAACTTAAGAAAATAAACATTTTCATCAAGCTTTTTTACATTTTTAAGTTTACTTTTTGAAAATACTAATATTAATGGACCAAAATGGCAACAAATCTCAAAATTGATATGTAGATGCAGAAAATGGAATTTCAGCCTGTAACGATTGGCTTTAAGGGCATTACCGTACCAATAGGAACTTGTGCGCCACCTGGTGGTTATTGGATTAGGCTCCTCCACCAGACTTTTTTTTCACTTTCTGACCAATAGGGAGTTTTGTCCCTTGTAAATAATAATAATAGGCAATATTAATAGGTATTTAGCCCACTGATGTCGAATCAGTGTAATCCTTATATGTCGAGGCCCGGCCCTATGTGTTGTTGCTGTTTTAATCAAGATATCCATTGGAACTTGTGAAAGAATGAGGAAAGGCCTAATGATTAGCAATATTTAGCCTGTTTGTAGCTTTAATACCATTTAGCTTTTTTTGGACATCGTCTGTCCAAATTGTTTGACATCATTCCATTGGTTTGTCAATAGGACAGGTGTGATCCAAATTGCCCTTGTGTCCTTATAGCATAAGTCAGATATTAAAATTGCGTAAACCCACATAGTTCGACTAGGGTGATGCATTAGTAATATGTTACTCATCAGGTGGCGTCGGTATTATGCCCACATCCCCCTTCTCACCATCACAGCCACCCCTCTCACCCGGTGGACGAGGCGACGATGGGTATATAAACCCCCTTGTGTTGGAGTGAAACAAAAGACCAGCGATTTGCTGCAAAGACACCAGTTGAAAAAGGAACATTGCAGAATCCAAGCAATAGAATCCACACTGCTGGACACAGACACCCGTTGTCTTAACTACTTGTAGCTCACGTCAAGTCTTCTGAAAGTAAGAACAACTTTTAGTCTTGTGAATTTTAAATGTTTGCTGGTTTTACTTGTATTACTTTTAAAGCTTTCATGATGCGGACGCTCACATGTCTTTGCATATTTGGACATTTAAAAAATGAGTAGCTATTTGTGCAGTTCGTCATTGAAAAAAAACGGGAATGGTCCGATCACCTATGCAGAGATCTGCATGTTGCAACCTACAGCGAGGATCGTTTTCCCAGCTGTAGTTGGTTTGAAAATGTTAGAAAATACCAGAAAGGGCTTTTCAGAACCACGGACAGCTACGGAGCGAAAGTTGCGCAAATGAAGTCGTGATTTCTGCACGCACAACATGCATTCCTATAACAGTTGCAAATAATTGACAATAGCATACCAATAACTAGTGAATTATAGCGAATACATGTTTCAAAGGTGAAATATAATATAATTGGTCAACTTTAACCAATTATTTCTGCTGTTATACTTGTTGCTTGTTCCCTTTCAAACTCATTCCTATATACTTATTAGGATGCCTGCTCATCTTTGAAATTGGTGTAATAGTGATTGGTGGGCTATTTAGCCTAGATTATTTAGCTCCGTTGAGGCTTTTTAACATTTAAAAATCACGTGCTCCCTTAACCCCCTTCTCCTGACCACAGATGGCCATTATACTGAAACCCTGGACGGTCTTGGTCGCCTTGGTGTTGTGCGTGCTGGTGTGTCTCGGGACTTTCGTGGACGCCTACCCACCTAAACCGGAGAACCCTGGAGAAGACGCGCCTCCTGAAGAGCTGGCCAAATACTATACCGCGCTCAGACACTACATCAATCTGATCACGAGACAGAGGTAAGCAGACCGTGCTCGCGCTCTACGTAGCAGCTTTTCTATTCAAGTTATCTTTCTTCCTAGTCCTAACATCAGAGGACATTTTTTTATATTAAGTTATAATAAACCACATACCTCGATTTATATGGAACGGTTTTTCATTTGAATTCCGATCTAGGTTAGTCTAGTGTGACAGTGACCGCTGAGTTTTCTGCTCTTATTTTTGCCGCAAGCTCTTAATGCTCCATATACCATTATATATATTTTCAACATTTTATTGCAGGGCACTCTCAAAAAGCTTTAGGCTTATTATAAAGCACACACTTCGTTTTTTTAATGGCAAATTGAACTGTTTTTCATTTGAATTCCGATCTAGGTTAGTCTACTGTGACAGTGACCGCTGAGTTTTCTGCTCTTATTTTTAGCCACACGCTCCTAATGCTCCATATACCATGATATATATTTTCTACATTTTATTACAGGGCATTAGGCTCAAAAAGCTTTAGGCTCTCCATATAAATAATGCCATAGCAATCAAACCTGTGAAGACAGCCCCAGGCGAAATCTCCAAATCAAATTATGGATCCCTATGTGCCTGCAGGTTCCCTAATAACATATTCTATACCAATATGGTGATGTCTGGGTTGAATAGGTGGTCTATGTCTTATGCTGAAATGGCACTGAATCAGGCACACCTGATAGTATTCATGATATTCAAATAGGCCATTTATCTTAAAGAAAATAAATCCAACCCTATTACATTCAACTTAGAGGGCAAAATGTTTACTCTTTTACAATCCATTATCATAGAGCATCCACATTTAAGTTGTCATAATATAGCAATGGCTTGGATGGTAACCAACAATATACTGGAATGGTGTAGATCAGAACTATAAAGTCCAAGAGGAATGGCATTTGGTGGAGTTTCTTCTTCTTGTCTGTCATAATAAATCATTGGACTACATTTAACATTTTAGTCATTTAGCAGACACTCTATTCAGAGTGACTTCCAGGTGCAATTCGGGTGAAGTGCCTTGCTCAAAGAGCACACAGGCAGGTTTTTCACCTTGTCGGCTTGGGGATTTAAACCAGTGACCTTTTGGATACTGGCCCAGAGCTCTTATCCGCTAGGCTACCTGCCGCCAAATGTGAATGATCATTCGGAAATGCTATTTGAACAGCAGAGAAGATTTGCCTGCAGCAAGAGCACGGATTTTCCTGGAATCCAAAATACATAACAGTAATATTGTCTTCTGCATCCTCACAAAGCGGTTTCTAAGTGGAGAGATGAGAGCATGGTCCGACAACGATGGTTCCCTTTTACCATCTTGTTACAACCGCCTGTCTATGGAGAAGGTGAGATTGCCTCACTTTCTCAGAAGGCGTGGTTGATCATGCTTCCCTCCACTTCACTGGCATCACTTTGGAGTGCCGAGTGGGGTTGAATTGGAGTGTGAAATTGCACAGCTGCTATGAAAGTGCGGCAGGTAGCCTAGTGGTTAGAGCGTTAGGCCAATAACTAGAAAGGTTGCTAGACCAAATCCCTGAGCCGACAAGGTAAAAATCTGTCGTTCTGAACAAGGCAGTTAACCCTCTGTTCCTAGACCAGTTAACCCACTGTTCCTAGACCAGTTAACCCTCTGTTCCTAGACCAGTTAACCCAATGTTCCTAGACCAGTTAACCCTCTGTTCCTAGACCAGTTAACCCACTGTTCCTAGACCAGTTAACCCACTGTTCCTAGACCAGTTAACCCACTGTTCCTAGACCAGTTAACCCACTGTTCCTAGACCAGTTAACCCACTGTTCCTAGACCAGTTAACCCTCTGTTCCTAGACCAGTTAACCCACTGTTCCTAGACCAGTTAACCCTCTGTTCCTAAGCCGTCATTGTAAATAAGAAGTTGTTCTTTAACTGACTTGCCTAGTTAAATAAAAGAAAACGTTTATGAATGCCAGGTTAGGTGACCTGATGGGAAAGTGAACATTTTCCACTCAAAACGTTTTCCACACAGAGGAAGGAATTCCAGCCCAATCCCGCTGAGATATTCAACTTCCAATTTCAATTTCAAAGAGAAATTGATTGTTTGTACATACATTCAACTGTGCAGGGAATGCTTATACACCAACAGACAAACACACCGGAAAGAAAAACAATTAGATCTTGCCTGAATGATCCGAGCATAGTGTCTCAGTCTATTACCTACCTTAGTACAGAGGACCACATTATTGTGCCATGAAAACCCCTCGTTATCTTTGGTTGTTGAGCAAGAAAAGGCCTCGAACAGCATCTTTTCAGAGGAAAGGAGCTCTGACACTAATTGGCCTCGTCGGGGGGCTCCGGTGTCTGTGGGAGTTTGTGGGATGACATGCTCAGGTTTCACACATGTACACATAATTACATCACCCCTCTCCCATGACACACACCTCAGACAGCTACCGTGGTACCTTTAGACACATTCAGACAGCAAAATGTTCTACCTGTCATTGAGAAGCGGGATCCTCCTGCAGAATGCTGAGAGTGGAGTGGTTTGACAGTCTTTGCTCTCTCTCGCTCTCTTCCTTTCATTTTTCTTCTAGGTACGGTAAGAGGTCCACCCAGGAGGGAGTGATGTCAGAGTTGCTGTTTGGCAACAATGCAGAGAGAGACCAGAGATCAAGGTCAGTCCATCAAAAGATATCAAACATTTCCAATACAATTTCAACGGCAGGTGCAAAGACTGATATCTCTTTGTTTCTGGGGTTATTTCAATAGTGTCGTGTCAAAGAATTGTCACTCTATCGGCTACATACACCTACTGTACAGAAAATGACTGGCATGCACAACCTTTAGTAGGTCTGCCTTTGGGTAGCCCAGGATTAAACCAAATGTTCATTCCCACAGGACTCATTGTTCCCTTCTCTCTCTCTCTCCCTCTTTCCCGTTTTCCCTCTCCAGATATGACGACTCCTACATGTGGTGATTCCTCGTCCTCATTGAGCATTCTCCCCAGGTGTCCACCAATAGCTGGAGAGGCCGACCAGTGCTCCCACAACCACCTCCCCCTCTGACCCCTGACCACAACCAATGACCATCACAGACCTTTAAGACAACGTTAAAAAAATCAACCTGAAATACCGAACCTTCCTTCCCCCGCTTTCCCTCCCTCTCTGACTTCTCTCTCTCTCTCTCTCACACGAAGTCTCTGACTCATTTCTTCACATGAAGACAGTTGTACATAATGAATTATTGAATTAAGATATAGACTACAAGATATATAATGATTGATATAATCATGTGTAACCATCACTGCTGTGTGTCTTAATAACAGAGAATGATCTTTTATGGTTGGTACTGTATAAATGCATTGTGTGTGATTAAAGTTTGATGGATGGCTATGACAAAATGGATGATTGCGTCTCATTCATTCTTACAGTCAACATTATTGTGGTGTTTCAAAACGATCTCTCGGATGTAAAATCACTTGTCGATGAGCAGACGACATTAAATCTAGTTGAAAATGTAAGACCCCCTCCGTGAGGAGCTTTCCAAACCATGTGTCTGGTGCAAGTACTGGACATCAGGCTGTGTACATTCTGCCTTACGCTGATGTCTCATCTCGATCAATATGCAGATGATATACCTCTTAACTGTAATACTCATCTTCGTCCAGTAGATGTCACTCCTGACATGAACATGAGTGCAGGGTGAATACAATGTGAACACTGATTGAATGAGTAAATAATGTTTTTCTGAAATACATATATTATAATGGAGTTTGCACAATCCGACGACATATTACAAACGTGTATACACGATATAAGTAAAATGATTTACTTAGCAATTATTTACTTAGCATGTTTGCAATAGTGTGTTGCATGAGTTGAAGAGCATATGGATGTATTGCATTTTCGAGAGATCTCGACGATTCAGTTCCATTAAAGCCACAATCCGTAAGATTTCTATTTGCTCATTTGCCATTTCAACGAACGGAATAGCCATGCTTTCTGAGGAATGTGACTCATAGATGCCCTGTCCTACCTTACCATAACCAAAGCAATAAGGACACATTACGCCATTGTGTATGATACTTCAATAATACTCTGCACAATTTAGAGATTGGCTTTAACCCAAACAAACGTGGGTTAAAATATGAATATTCATTGGAAGCGTAAGGATTACACACAGCTCATGTGATGAAAATCAGGTAAATTCATGACATGTAATGCTAGTCAATTATTAGCGTCAAAGAATATGTGTGTTCTCGACTTATTGTAGGTAATTGTCTGTATTTGTTATTGTGAAAACATGAAATGGGTCTGCAATAATTATTTGTTTTCTAGTTTAGAAAGACTGTTAAAAAGACAATATATCTATTCTACGCTCTGACCGTACGTAGTTGGTGGGGCCCACATTGAGGAAAGAAGTGCATTGCCCGTTTAAATCTCAATCGCGACGACTTTACAGTGGTTTGACAATCAGTAGCGGTTCAGAGATTTCATATTAAACGGAGACAACGACGCGACCACGAGACGGAACAGGTTAGTGCAGTCCCGTTATGTAAAATTGCGTTTTTATGTTTTGTATGTATAAGATATATTTTCATTTGAATGCATGGCAGGTGGTCTATTTGATTTGAGGTATTTTTCGTTGTGCTTTGTTTACGTGTGGGGGATTCATGCAGTCAAGTAGTAGGTGATTCCGATAATGTAGATACATAGTCAGGCAAATACTCAAATGGTGCGATCTCTAGACATAGATTAACCGAACCCAATTTCTATTCAAATATACAAAATTGTGTTTCGCATTGCATTTATGTTAGATACATTATGTATGCGTTTCTCTGTGTCTCAGTTGCAGACCCCCAGCGTTTTGGTGGATGGATGTGAGCCATCGGCTACGCACCAACGATAACGGTTCTCTTCAGTCATTTTAATTCAATCTAAATACACAATAATATTAAGACTGTTTTGTAATACAGTATTTTCGTTAATGGGGGAATACCATTCGTGAATAGTCTGGTATATTGGTGCATGCTGCAAGCAAAACAATACAATTCGTTCCTACACTTCCGCACGCACACCACCTGCACGCGCAGACTTTTGGCAAGGTGCAGTAGTATCATAATATCACACATGTCATGTAGGCTATAAGACGCACCGAACCACACTCTTTCTCTTTCTCTCCATCTGGGGGTGGAGGAGTTTTCTCAGGTGTAAGAATCAGACCTTTGGAACATTGTGTTTTCGGTTTTGTATCCTGTAGGTTGAAGCACGATAATGAAAGTGGACTTGAAGAGATCAATGTCTTAAAATTAAACATCAATTTTTCTATATTTTTCTCACTCACTCTCTCTTGCTCGCTCAATTGATTCTTTGGGACAAACCACAAAATGCAAAGTGACTGGCTAACACACTGTGTTGGTAGGAGCCATGCACACACCATAGTCTTTAGAGAGAGGGGGACAGATATTGTGACACAAGCAGATGGGGCATGTAGCCTATCTCTTAGGGAGTGGGGTGGATGAGAGGGGGGTGGGGAGGGGTGGGGGGCAATGAGGGGAGCAGATGGAGTTCACATCAGCGTGTGATCTCGTTAGGGCCTGGACATGGTGTCGTTAGCACAAGAGGCCACAGCATGGCGTGTGTGTGGAGGAGGAGAGAGAGGGAGTGAGAGAGGGATGGAGAGAGAGAGAAGAGAGAGGGATAATGAGAAGGGTGGAGAGAGGGAGAGAGAGAGGGGGGGTTGGGAGAGAGGTAGGCAGAAAAGTGGAGAGGGATGGGAGAGAGTTGAGAGAGGGATAATGAGAAGGGTGGAGAGAGAGGGGGATGGGAGAGAGGTAGGGAGAAAAGTGGAGAGGGATGGGAGAGAGATGAGAGGGAGAAAAGGATGGGGAGAGGAATGGGAGCGTGGGAGGAGGTGGAGGGATGCGAGAAGGATGGAGAGAAAAGAGAGAATATGCACTACCCACGTGGTCTGCCCATTATGAGTGAGGAGAAAGGGATAGAGAAAGGCAAAGGGAGGGATGGAGAAGAGTGGAAGGATGTTATTGACTACACAAGTGGGCGTCCTGCCCTACGGTTCGTAGCCCCCCAATATGAGTCAACATGAGGGAGGGAGGGAGGGAGGGAGGGAGGGAGGGAGGTGAGGAAGGAAACCTCCATAGGGATCTGTGTGTTATTGCTGAGCTTGCATATTATCTACCATCGGCTAGGAGCACTGTGGCAGGTCATGTGGTAGCAAGGTTCACATTTAGGAGTAGAGATACTGAGCTGGTTTAGTAGGGGAATAATGTACAGTAAGCAGGATCTCTTTATGCAGAGAGATAAAATAGGTACAATAGAAGAAAAAGCAAGTGGATGTTTTGGGTGCTCTCTAAAGTTTTTTTTTTAGGTTATTTTCTATCCAATTGATGTTAGCACAGAGAGAAATGAAATCAGTTCAATTGGGATGAACAGTGGAGAGAGAAACGGTTCCATTAGGTCACGTTGACTGGCAGTGAATCGGCCACAGCAGTGCAGGCTCTGCTGCGCTCACACATTCTGTGGGTTTTTGCTTCCCCAGACATCCTCTAGACGCCACAATTTCCTACCTACTGTCTGTTTTTTTCATTTTAATTTATTATAGGGGGTAGATCAGATTTAATATTGCAGATAGATTGTTGCTTCCATCAATGTAAGTGTCTTCATAATTTCCAATCCCCCATATTGTTTTGTGAATATATATACACTGTATATAAATTATATATATTTATATTTATTTTAATGAATTATTTTCCACTAACCCTACCATCCTCCCCTAATTGGAGTAAAGTAATGGACGACAACACTTAGGCTTCTACTTCCAGCTTATACATACTATATACATTTTACGGATACAATCTATTTCACAATAGTTATCTTTAGTTTGTTTTTAGTCCCATTCTTCAGCTCCACTCAACCCCTCCCATCTATCTCTGAAGGACGTCCAGTTTTAGATTTTTCGCCATATATTTTTCAAATGTGCTGTGATGTTTAACAAAAGTTCTGAACCTTTCTATTCTCATAGATTGTACATATCGTAAATTAAATATATATATTTTTGTTGCTAAGAGTATTATTCAATTATTGATCGATTGACTATGCCTTTTTAAAATCACCCAGCATTGCTATCTGCAGAGTTAGCACCAGGTAAATGTTGCAATTCTTCCGCCATTCCTGCGACCAAAAACAAGCTACATATGGACAGTACTAAAACAAATGATCTAATGATTCTGTCTCTTCGCAGCAAAATATGCAGACCTGGGATGGTTGTATCCCCCATATATGTCAGGTGTGTTTGGTTGCAAGACATTTGTATAATAATTTAAATTGAAAACGTTTTGAATCCAGCGTTGTTTTGTGTATCAGTTCATAAACCATGTGCCATGGAATCGATACATCGAAAATCTCTTTCCAACTATTTCGCAATCTCAATGGCACATTCGTTAGCTATATCCATGTGTATTAGTTACATTATAAAATAAACAAATATTGTTAGTGGCCTAAGCTACGTCTCTTCTAGTTATTGTTAGGCTAAATATTGTAACGCTTACTGCTTTGCTAAATGCGCAAATGTAGCGGCAGGTAGTCTCGTGGTTCGAGCGTCGGACTTGTAACCGAAAGGTTGCAAGATAGAATCCCCGAGCTGACAAGGTACAAATCTGTCGTTCTTCCCCTGAACAAGGGAGTTAATCCCACTGTTCCTAGGCCGTCATTCTCAACTGACTTGCCTAGTTATTTTTTTTAAATGAAACTATAAAAACTATACATTTGAATGTTGTTTCATACTGTTTGGCAGAATCATAATTCAGCCATTGTATCTGCCAATTTATGGTACAAAACCATGTACAGGGCATTATGCCATTAAAATAGTTGACTACACGTAATAATCTAATGCAACTGCAGAATAAATATCCGAACACACAGACTTGCTCCTAAAAAGAGACATTTAAATTCAATTATTTGAGCATGGTTTAGGTCAGACATTACAACCATTGCTTCATTTTCGTGTTAGATTAATCTTCCCTGTGTATACACTCTTAGGGGACATTTTGTGTTAGATTAATCTTCCCTGTGTATACACTCTTAGGGGACATTTTGTGTTAGATTAATCTTCCCTGTGTATACACTCTTAGGGGACATTTTGTGTTAGATTAATCTTCCCCATGTATACACTCTTAGGGGACATTTTGTGTTAGATTAATCTTCCCTGTGTATACACTCTTAGGGGACATTTTGTGTTAGATTAATCTTCCCCATGTATACACTTTTAGGGGACATTTTGTGTTAGATTAATCTTCCCTGTGTATACACTCTTAGGGGACATTTTGTGTTAGATTAATCTTCCCCATGTATATACTCTTAGGGGACATTTTGTGCTAGATTAATCTTCCCTGTGTATACACTCTTAGGGGACATTTTGTGTTAGATTAATCTTCCCCATGTATACACTCTTAGGGGACATTTTGTGTTAGATTAATCTTCCCCATGTATACACTCTTAGGGGACATTTTGTGTTAGATTAATCTTCCCCATGTATACACTCTTAGGGGACATTTTGTGCTAGATTAATCTTCCCCATGTATACACTTTTAGGGGACATTTTGTGTTAGATTAATCTTCCCTGTGTATACACTCTTAGGGGACATTTTGTGTTAGATTAATCTTCCCCATGTATACACTCTTAGGGGACATTTTGTGCTAGATTAATCTTCCCTGTGTATACACTCTTAGGGGACATTTTGTGTTAGATTAATCTTCCCCATGTATACACTCTTAGGGGACATTTTGTGTTAGATTAATCTTCCCCATGTATACACTCTTAGGGGACATTTTGTGTTAGATTAATCTTCCCCATGTATACACTCTTAGGGGACATTTTGTGCTAGATTAATCTTCCCTGTGTATACACTCTTAGGGGACATTTTGTGTTAGATTAATCTTCCCCATGTATACACTCTTAGGGGACATTTTGTGCTAGATTAATCTTCCCTGTGTATACACTCTTAGGGGACATTTTGTGTTAGATTAATCTTCCCCATGTATACACTCTTAGGGGACATTTTGTGTTAGATTAATCTTCCCCATGTATACACTCTTAGGGGACATTTTGTGCTAGATTAATCTTCCCTGTGTATACACTCTTAGGGGACATTTTGTGTTAGATTAATCTTCCCCATGTATACACTCTTAGGGGACATTTTGTGCTAGATTAATCTTCCCCATGTATACACTCTTAGGGGACATTTTGTGCTAGATTAATCTTCCCTGTGTATACACTCTTAGGGGACATTTTGTGTTAGATTAATCTTCCCCGTGTATACACTCTTGGGACATTTTGTGCTAGATTAATCTTCCCCATGTATACACTCTTAGGGGACATTTTGTGTTAGATTAATCTTCCCTGTGTATACACTCTTAGGGGACATTTTGTGTTAGATTAATCTTCCCCATGTATACACTCTTAGGGGACATTTTGTGCTAGATTAATCTTCCCTGTGTATACACTCTTAGGGGACATTTTGTGTTAGATTAATCTTCCCCGTGTATACACTCTTGGGACATTTTGTGTTAGATTAATCTTCCCCATGTATACACTCTTAGGGGACATTTTGTGCTAGATTAATCTTCCCCATGTATACACTCTTAGGGGACATTTTGTGTTAGATTAATCTTCCCCATGTATACACTCTTAGGGGACATTTTATGTTAGATTAATCTTCCCCATGTATACACTCTTAGGGGACATTTTGTGTTAGATTAATCTTCCCTGTGTATACACTCTTAGGGGACATTTTGTGTTAGATTAATCTTCCCCATGTATACACTCTTAGGGGACATTTTGTGCTAGATTAATCTTCCCTGTGTATACACTCTTAGGGGACATTTTGTGTTAGATTAATCTTCCCCGTGTATACACTCTTGGGACATTTTGTGTTAGATTAATCTTCCCCATGTATACACTCTTAGGGGACATTTTGTGCTAGATTAATCTTCCCCATGTATACACTCTTAGGGGACATTTTGTGTTAGATTAATCTTCCCCATGTATACACTCTTAGGGGACATTTTGTGCATAAAAGCCAAACAAGCCACCACATCTATCAGTGGCTTTATGGATTGATTAACCACATTGCCCCTAGATGTCTCTAGATGTACTCCATCTCCACCTTCTCCTTCTTACAACAATGCCTAGCAGCAGTGTGAATGTGCATTAAAGGGGGCGGGTAGAAAGCGGTACATCCCATTGGTTGCCTACCTCCCATCATGGCATAATCACCCTTTTCCTTCATTTGGGTGCCCAAGCTGGGGAGGCTGGAAGGCTGCTTTGTTTCCCCACCTATAGCATTGGCATGAGTGGTGGAATGATGGAACAGTGTGTGTCTGTGTGTGTGTGTGTGTGTGTGTGTGTGTGTGTGTGTGTGTGTGTGTGTGTGTGTGTGTGTGTGTGTGTGTGTGTGTGTGTGTGTGTGTGTGTGTGTGTGTGTGTGTGTGTGTGTGTGTGTGTGTGTGTGTGTGTGTAGCTTAGATGAATCACCCCTGCTGACGGTGCTCCTCTACCCACGTCCCCCCTGCTCCCCTTCCCAATCACAGCAGTCCCGATAACATGCGCCATGCGCTGAAAATATGCGTCCCGATCCCTTTCCCTAAGCATCGTTACTGGTCACCATGGCGGCTGCAGACTATACTAGCAGATCGTCATAGCAACTGGCTGACGGGGAAGAAAGGAGGCACCTACAGAGAGCTAGGCTTGTCTCACCACAGATCTATAGGTCGATAGCCCTAGGAGATGTCAGAGTGTCGGCAAATATAGCCTACCAGATCGACCACACTCAGTCCTTGGTGTGAGAATAGCATACTGGGGAACCTGGGATTTCTGGCATAGGTGGTATTGGACTGGGCATCTGTGTGTCTGTGTGTATGCTTGCGTGAATATGCACACTGTACATACAAGCATGCATTTGTGTGTGTGTGTTGTGGCTCTCCCTAGAGAGGGGCTATTTTCAGCCCTAGCTTATTAAAGCAGACCAGCAGACAGGGAGGAAAGGAGAGCTGCTGGCTTGGTACTCTGGATGGATGAATAGAAGGTAGCCATCGGCCAATGGCAGCCAAGTGCACACATGTTGTAACACCATCACATCTAATGAAATCATTCACAGGATAGATACTGTATGGCTGGATTCACAGATACATGGCACAGTTGTCTCCTTACCATTTTACAGATACAGTATGTTTCTTCTACGACTGTTTTGACAAGTCATAGCTTTCATCTGAGATGCAATGTTATTTGAAGATGAGCAATGACAATTTCACTCCTTATCACATTCACAAGTTTTGTTTATCTAATGAAATGCAATTGGCGCCACTGTCTATTGTAAATCACACCAACTGTCAGTATTACTATGGGAAAATATGCCTCAACAAATGTTTGTGGGAGTAATAAGTAGGCCTAAAGCCACTCGTCACCGGAGTTGTGTATGTAATGGGTCTACTGTTGGTCAGTGTGTTGTTGTTGACCACAGGACTGCCCTCTGACTAGACCTGTAAGGCAGGTGGACTGGGACACGTGGATTAGCTGGCTGGGGTGTGTTGATAGGCTACTGAGGGGGTACTGAGTTCAAAGGTCACAAATGAAAAATGTTTCAGCAGCAGTGGTTCTCTATTTTGACCTTAGATCAGCAGTAGGAGAGAAGAAACGTTTGTGGTCACGAGAGTTTGTGGTCGGCATGCCGATTCATTTGTTTGGTGCCAGATCTTTTGTTTGCGTCTCCACACATATTATGCTTTCTATTATGTTCAAAGTCGCCTGTATCCTAACTACAGTGATTTTGTCAGGATAAAAGGCGAAAGTTAAGCTAACGTAAATCCTTACTTTATTTGTCCTTGACTGCAATTGTAATTGTAGAATGGTCCTTCGTGTTACCTGGTCGAAGATTGTGCGAGACAAACGGGGTTGTGTTCCAGAGGGCATGCTTTTAAACTGTGTTGTGGTTCAATGCCAAATTGCTGATTGTCCAAGTGAGAGGATAATTGGTAGCCTAAGCATTGACATGTGAAATGGTATATTCCATGGCTACTCCTCAGAGTCTGGTTCGTATATAGATTTTTGCCTCGGCTCCTGCCTTTTCCTAGGGACTTTTTCCTAGCCCCCCGTGCTTCTACATCTGCATTACTTGCGGTTTGGGGTTCTAGGCCGGGTTTCTGTATAAGCTTGAGACACCTACTGATGTAACACGGGCTGTATAAATACATTTGATTTGATGGTGAGATACATTATGGGTTAAAGGCTTGGCCAAACAGGGGACGGCCGGGCTATACTTGCCGCTGCTCACGCTAATTCATATCGGGCACTACTGAGGCATGAGTTAGCTAGGTCAGATCTCTGACTTATGGTGCTCTTCTTCCTGTTAATCATTTTGTCAATATTGTAAGTGCTTTTGACGCCTATTTATATCCACTTTCCAAATAAAAGCTCTGGGAGAAAAACATACCATCCTTGTCTGCCTCCTCACATGCACCGTACATCCACCATAACGGTCCACCTAACAGTCAGCCACGCGGCACATTACGTCAGGATTGTGTTTTGCAGTAGGTCTTAATAGCCAGGAGGAGGGGAGTTAGTTCATGGAAATCCAGACTTGAAGGCACTTGTATCATTATTCTCTTTGAGTAGATTGCATTACGAATAATCAGTTATAGGAGGTGGATGTGTCGTGGTGTGTTATTTCCCCTACAGTAGGAGTCCCTACAGGCTTCGACCGTTTAAACAGGGGCCTACTCTAACCTGTGCTTCATTGTTATAGTGGATCATTTATGTATCCTGCATTTATTGTCTTACGGGTGTGTGCGGCTCCTCTAAAGTCACATCGGTTTGTGCAAAAGGCATGTCACTATGACAACGGTTACCATCGGAACAGCGCAATGTGAGCGGAGGCCTAGCCATGGCAACTGTTTCTATCAAGTTTACTGCCTACTTACTACTGGGGCATTGCTTGACAGTTCTGGTCACGCGGACTCACAGGTCATGCTGGCTTTTGTTTCAGTCCAGAACCAAAACAGAAACACACCTGGTAATCAAGTCATTGATGATTACAAATTAAACTGCAATATGCTTCAATGGCTCGAATGAAAAACTAAACGTTGCCAAAGTGAAGTGATACACATAACTATTATGAAACAACAGCGACAAGAATAAGAATAGTACCTATAATAGTAAAGAAAAAAGTATATATATATATATATTTATATATATAAAACAGATTAAACAAATAAATATCCAATACAGAAGTGTAATAACTGTAGTAATGGTAGAAGCAGGTGTAATCTATGTGAGTCATTCATGTGGATGCTATTCTCCTCCTCATGACTTACTGCCTGTCTTGTTGCCCAGTAACATGTGTTGTTTTGATCCTGAACAAACAACCACTGACTCAGAAGAGTCTGCAAATGAGGGGAATCTGGCCGATATCTGTCGAGCAGAAGTGATCAAAACACTGTGAAGTAGCAAGATGGCTTCCTGAGTGTGTCGGTAGAGTACATTTATCTACCTGATTTGTCTGTCTGACGCCTCAGGCTATTATTATTGTTTGCGTAAGTAGAATTTTCTGCTCTTCATTCTGCTCCTTTAATTTGACTCTCGCTCCCTTTCTGTGTCTCTCTCATGCACTCTCTCGTCTTGCTGTCTAACTCTCATTGTATGTCTCAATTGCACACTCTCTGTCTCTCTTTCTCTATCTGTCTGTCTTCCCTCCCTCTCAGACTCCCATTTGTCTCTCACTCTCTGTCTCCCTGTCCTTCTTTGTCTGGTTTCTTCTTACTGTCCCACTTTTTGCCTCACTCTCACTTTCTCTCTCTCTTTCTCTTTCTATGTATCACGCTCTCTCTTAAACCATCTCCTTTCAGCATTCGACATATACAGAACCTCTGTGCATGGTTCTTCTCTTTCGGGGGGGGGTGAGACAGTGTTTTGGTGGGGTGGTGCTGGAGTGGGGTGGGGGCTCTGCACTCTCTTTTTGTTCTCCTTTATTGCCCCCACCTCCCCATTCTTACCATACATTGAGCCCGTTGTCATGGATACAATGGATTAGCTACACCAGATGCCCACTCTGTCTGTGACGAAGGAGGCCTTCTCTCTTGTTCGCGTCTCCTTGCATTGTCCCGTGAGAATCGACACCCGCACACCGTCGGAGGGTTAGAAGAAATACGAAACAAAGGCTTAGATCAGAGGTCTTCACGTTCCAAAATGGAACTGGGCCTTTCCCACCCGAGCCCGACATGCATAAATGAAACGTGTTTTATATAGATATCCATTCTGAACGGACCCAAGGACATCGAGACCCGTTTCCTATAAACTAGGATCCAGACCCGGTCCGATTGGATCAGAGGAAAGCTCCTTAATTAGCCAGAGCTGATAAAGGGTGTGGGAGAGGAGGGAGAGAGAGTTGCTGTTCTAGCAGGCGGGAGATTGGCCGTACTGTGTGAGCAAGTGAAACGGGAGCAGGGAAGGAGAGACGAGAGACAGCAACCAACTAAGCAGACTCGCGCTATAGTAGACTAATAGCTGCCATAACTAGGTGATTTATCGTCAAATATGATATGACTGCATCAAACCTCCCAACATGGAGGCTCTATGACTGTAGCCTATTGCCGCTTTGATGACTTATGATTGTCCAACAACAAGCTACCTGGTCGGTTCCCGGATCAGGCCTCGGGTATTCGGGTACAGGTACATTCGTGAAGACCTCTAGCTCAGAATGCAAAAAATTTTGGCAAGACAAAATAAGTGGCTTTGAACGGGGTATGTTAGTAGGTGCCAGAACTGCAACACTGCTGTTTTTTTTTTACTCTCAACAGTTTATTTTGTGTATCAAGAATGGTCCACGACCCAAAGGACATCCAGCCAACTTGACACAACTGTGGAAAGCGTTGGAGTCAGCATCGGCCAGCATCCCCGTGGAGCGCTTACAACAGCTTATAGAGTCCATGCCCCGACGAATTTTAGCTCTTCTGAGTGCAAAAGGGGGCGCAACTCAATTTTACGAAGGTTCTCCTAATATATTGTGCACTCAGTGTATATAGATCAAGGAAAACATCCGTGCTTATTGGTAGTCCATCGTTCAAACTTGAATATAATCTGCTGATGGGAAAACAGCACTCCCTACTGGTGAATATTATACTAAGAAAAATGCCTGTATGCACCTGTTGGATTCTATGCTGGTGTAAACGTGTATCATTACTGCACATTAGAGCTCTTCATGGATCCACTTGTACCCGAATAAACGGTCGGATCGGGAATTGTAAATAATGTCACAGGTCTGGGTTGGATCTGATATGATTGTCGGGTCTCAGTTATGTGTCATTTTAACTGACGTGTCCAGAAGAGACTATACAGGTCCGAACGCGACTACTACAGTAGAGAGAGAGAGAGAGAAATTGAAATTGCAGTAACCTACACACACAGCACGGCCCCTGCACCTCTCTCTACCTCCTCTCCCTCGTGCTTTATCAGCTCAGGTTAATTAAGTAGCTTTAAAATGGATCAAATCGGACCGGGTCTGGATCTGACCAGGTCTATACGGAAAGGGTCTAGTTGTCCTCGGGTCCGTTCGTAACAAGTTTTATATTTTTTTAATGAATTTATGCATATCGCTTCCGGATGGGAAAGCCCCAGGTCCATTTCTGAACGGGTCCAATTTTTTAGATCCTTGAAGGTCTCTACCATACATTTTAGCTCTGACGACTGCATTCAAAATGGATGTCTGTTCTGGCTCACATGAGGGAACACTCTCAATACAAATACATTTTTGATTAAACGAAATGTTTATTAATGTTCCCCTCTTTATTTCTCTCTAGATCGCTCTCTCTTTCTCTTCCTCTCCTCTCTGCCGACAGCTGACACAGTTTGACTAAAGCCTCAACATGCCTGTGGCGTCGACTGGCACAGAGCCTGGTGAGTTTTGTTTTCCTCTCCCTTCCTTTCCTTCCTCCATTCCTCCATTCCCTACTTTCCTCCCTCCCTCCCTCCTTTCCTTCCTCTATCCCCCTCTTCCTCCTCTCCTCCCTTACCCAGCCCATTACCTTTCTCCGTAGCTCTGACAAATGGGGCCGTCGCACATTCTATATGACACCCACATCCATGAACACACCACACAGCCATTAAGACCCACAGTTTCTCACTGCCACAGCCAGAAAAGGTCTACTTTAATGAAGCCATATAATGTGGCCCCTAAATGGAGATTGAACTGACACGGTTACTTCCTGGAAGTAGACCCATTTTTCACTGCTTGTCCAGATAGCTGCCGCCATCTTTTCCGCATAAGTTTTGGGCTTTGGTGGAGGGAGTCTTGGGTCACACTTTACATTAAAGGGACATCTAGAGTTGCTACATCCATTTGTTGACTTATACATGAATGATATCTACCCATTGATTCTTGAAGAATATAACTTAGAAATGCCTCGTGAGCATAGTTCAAGTGCCGTACCCCATCAGAACCCAAAATAAGCTTTTTGAAACAAAGTAAACATAAACAAACCCGTGGAGCCTCTAAGCATGGTTAACATGATACTGTTGATATCATTGGATGGCCATTGATATTGGTGTTTCTGTGTGAGGCTGGGTGTAACTCCTTCCTCTGAATCTGTATCTGTGTTTCTGTGTGAGGCTGGGTGTAACTCCTTCCTCTGAATCTGTATCTGTGTTCCTGTGTCTCTGTGTGAGGCTGGGTGTAACTCCTTCCTCTGAATCTGTATCTGTGTTCCTGTGTGAGGCTGGGTGTAACTCGTTCTTCTGACTCTGTAGCTGTGTTTCTGTGTCACTGTGTGTAACTCCTTCCTCTGACTCTGTATCTGTGTTTCTGTGTCTCTGTGTGAGGCTGGGTGTAACTCCTTCCTCTGAATCTGTATCTGTGTTTCTGTGTCGCTGTGTGAGGCGGGGTGTAACTCGTTCCTCTGAATCTGTATCTGTGTTTCTGTGTCTCTGTGTATAGCGGTTCCCCCCCAGGTCCTGGATACTCTGAGTGACAGCAACAGCTCCACCACCGCCAATGACCTGGACCTCATCTTCCTCAAGGGCATCATAGACAGCCCCGTGGTGAGAAAGAGGGAGACCTAGTACACACACATTCAAACATGGCAGGATGTATTCACACACAGGCCTACAGAGAGCCTCGTAGTGTCAGAGAAAGGTTAAATATGTAGGTCTAGTATGTAGGATTACACACACACACACACACACACACACACACACACACACACACACACACACACACACACACACACACACACACACACACACACACACACACACACACACACACACACACACACACACACACACACACACACACACACACACACACACACACACACACACACACACACACAGAGAGTGATTGAATAAGGCCCACAGTCTTAAAAACCAAGACATTTCAGTGCCAAAAAAACACTGCACGTTCCCAGAAGCTATAACTCATTCAAACCTTCACAAACTCAAAACCCTGTATGGCAACAGAGACAATGCCATGTGAACTGACACCCTCCCTCTGAACATGCATTCTACAAAAGGTGAGAGGCATCACAGCATGTAATTGCAACTGATACCCCCCCCCCCTTCTGCCGACATGTATTTAAAGAAAAAGGTGAGACAGATCAACCTTTCCAAAATCCGTTCAAGGATTTATTACCAAATGAAAATAGCAGTGAAAGCTGTAAGTCATTACAACACTCTACATGGCTGAGGGGAAATGGAAACCACGGCCGTGAACAAAAGAGGCAGCAAGGGGAATCTTTCAATTGCTTAAGAAATAAATTGGGTGTTTAGCCTTTTGTTTAATGAATGGTCCCCAAGGAGAAGGGTTGTGCACCTTTTAATTGAAGTTGCTCAGTGATTAAAGGGGAAGTGTCTGGGTACAGTTATTGGAAATACAGAGGAATGTTCTGGAACAAAGGCTACAAAGACGTATCTTAAAAAAAAAAAAATTTAAAAGCACAACAGGTCTTGATCATTTTGTTATTCATTTATTCATGATGAGCTGGGGTCAGTAAATGTAATTATTTAAATGAGGTAATCACTTGCGTCAAGGAGGACTGATGAAGAGGGTAATATGATCTCAAACTAGTCGACATCTGAGGATGTGGAACTGTCATGCCCCAGCACTAATGACTGCTGCTGGACCGCTTTGATGTCAGATGATGGGAGGGATCTCTCTCTCTCTCTCTCGCTCTCTCCAATCAAATCCAAATTGTACTTGTCACATGCGCCGAATAAAACAGGTGTAGACCTTACAGTGAAATGCTTACTTACAAGCACTTAACAAACAATGCAAATAATTAAAGAGCAGCAGTAAAATAACAATAGCGGGGCTATAAACAGATGGTAGTGGTACAGAGTCAATGTGCGGGGGCACCGGTGTCGAGGTAATTGAGGTAGTAAGTACATGTAGGTAGAGGAATTACAGTGACTATGCATAGATAATAACAGAGAGTAGCAGCAGCGTAGGAGAGAGAGGGGGAGGGGCAATGCAAATAGTCTGGGTAGCCATTTGATTAGATGTTCTGGAGTCTTATGGCATGGGAGAAGAAGCTGTTAAGAAGCCTCTTGGACCTGGACTTGGCGCTCCGGTACTGCTTGCCGTGCGGTAGCAGAGAGAACAGGCTATGACTAGGCTGGCTGGAGTCTTTGACAACTTTTAGGGCCTTCTTCTGACACCGCCTGTTATAGAGGTCCTGGATGGCAGGAAGATTGGCTTCAGTGATGTACTGGGCCGTACGCACTACCCTCTGTAGTGCCTTGTGGTCGGAGGCCGAGCAGTTGCCATACCAGGCAGTGATGAAACCCGTCAGGATGCTCTCGATTGTGCAGCTGTAAAACCTTTTTGAGGATCTGAGGGGGAATATGTTTAATCTTTTCCTCTTTCCCTCTTGGTGTGCTTGGACCATGTTAATTTGTTGGTGATGTTGACGCCAAGGAACTTGAAGTTCTCAACCTGCTTTACTACAGCCCCGTCCATGAGAATGGGGGTGTGCTCGGTCCTCCTTTCCATGTAGTCCACAATCATCTCCTATGTCTTGATCACGTCGAGGGAGAGGTTGTTGTCCTTACACCACACGGTCAGGACTCTGTCTTCCCCCCTATAGGCTGTCTCATCATTGTCAGTGATCAGGCCTACCACTGTTGTGTTATCGGCAAACTTAATGATGGTGTTGGAGTTGTGCCTGGCCATGCAGTCAAATGAACATGGAGTACAGGAGGGGACTGAGCACGCATCACTGAGGGGCCCTCTCGTTGAGGATCAGCGTGACGGATGTGTTGTTACCTACCCTTTCCACCTGGGGGAGGCCCGTCAGGAAGTCCAGGATCCAGTTAAAGATGGAGGTGTTTAGTCCCAGGGTCCTTAGCTTAGTGATGAGCTTTGAGGGCACTATGGTGTTGAATGCTGAGCTGTAGTCAATGAATGGCATTCTCAAGTAAGTGTTCCTTTTGTCAAGGTGTTGGGGTGGTATGCAAATTGGAGTGGGTCTAGGGTTCCTGGGATATGGTGTTCATGTGAGCTATGACCAGCCTTTCAATGCATTTCATGGCTACAGATGTGAGTGCTATGGGTCGGTAGTCATTTAGGCAGGTTACCTTAGTGTTCTTGGGCACAGGGACTATGGTGGTCTGCTTGAAACATGTTGGTATTACCGACTCAGACAGGGAGAGGTTGAAAATGTCAGTGAAGACACTTGCCAGTTTGTTCAGCGCATCCTCAGAGTACACGTCCTGGTAATCCGTCTGGCCCTGCGGCCTTGTGAATGTTGACCTGTTTAAAGGTCTTACTCACATCGGCTGCGGAGAGCGTGATCACACAGTCGTTCGGAACAGCTGATGCTCTCATGCATGTTTCAGTGTTTCTTGCCTCGAAGCGAGCATATAAGTTATTTAGCTCATCTGGTAGGCTCGTGTCACTCGGCTGTGCTTCCCTTTGTATTTTGTAATAGTTTACAAGCCATGCCACATACGACGAGCTTCTCAGCCGGTGTAGTACGATTCGATCTTAGTCCTGTATTGACACTTCGCCTGTTTGATGGTTCGTAGGAGGGCATAGCGGGATTTCTTATAAGCTTTTTATCTCGCTCGCACACACACACACACACACACACAAACTCTCTCTCTCTCTCCCCTACAGGGGAAATGAGAAGTGACAGCCCAGACTAAAAATAGCACTCCTAATGGAGGCCTGACATTGATTTGCACAGTTTGTCAATGAACCAGATATACGGTGTGTGTGAACTCCTAGTCCACCAGGTGGTATGATTACCAAAGAGTTTAAATTACAGTTTTGCTCTGGCAGTGAGGCCCATATATTCTGTGTAGGTAGGTCGCATTGCCCTTAAGTGTTGATCCCAGTACAGATTTGCTTAATCCCTCTTCGTGGTAAGTTTATGCTTAAGGAAGGATAGGGTGATCCTAAATTTGCTCTTATGACAACCACTTGGCTAGAAGCCTAAATTCCTGGCTGGTGCCAGATGCCACTCAGTCCCAGACCTCAGGGTCGTGTCTGGCCCATCCCTTCAGTTGTTAATGTCCACTAATTCTCTCAAGAATTACTTTCAAACATCTGCTTTTACATTAAAGACATGATCAGCTGACTTTGAACTCAATTGAATGAACTTCAAAGGGAAAGTCAGTCAGCCAGTCAGCCAGCCAGCCAGGACATTTTGGGCGGATCTTGGAACTTCTGTGAAATATTAATGGCTTCCACTCTACTTTGATGAAAAATAGTTAATTAATCAGATAATAGTCACAGAGAACAAAAAAAGTACAAAAAATGAAATAAAGATTTTTATATATACTTTAAGGTGCAAAGTATGTGTACTTACTATTTTGAAAGTACCCAAAACCATTCTGAAGCATACTTATTTCCATCTTAAAGAGATTCTCCAATACTTTTGTATACTTTGTAGCCAGTAGTTCTGCAAATTGTTTGCACATTTTGCTCGCTGTCACTCAAATGGTGAGGGGCTGAAGAACATTGGCTAGAACTCAAATTGTTAGGGGGCTGACCCACGTGGCAGAAAATATAGGAAAAATGTCGCAGCACAGCTTCCAGAAAAACAGTCGCTTTCAAACTAGGGATTTCGTAGCTTATTGAGGTAAAACAATTCTGCTCATAGATTATGCATGTATGAACTGTACATTGACACATCCAGCCTAAAGCGGGAGGTAAAAAAAAAAAAAAAGTTCCAGAGCATGTCTTTAATAAGTGTACATTTGTATGTCAAATATGTATTCAAATAAAAGTATAGGTGTGTGTGTCTCCTTATGTCTCCTTGTGTCTCCTTGTTGTGGTGTCTCTTGTCGTGATGTGTGTTTTGTCCTATCATTTTATTGAATTTATTTTGTATTTTTAATCCCAGCCCGCCCTTCCCACAGGAGGCCTTTCGGTAGGCTGTCATTGTAAATAATAATATGTTCTTAACTGACTTGCCTAGTTAAATAAATGTTCAATTAAAAAAATATATATAATAAAATAAAATTAAATGTCCCGTAGGAGCCAGAGAGTCTGGAAGAGACCAGGTTGGAGGCGGTGAGGGACAACAACGTAGAGCTGGTCGAGGAGATCCTCAGAGAGCTGAGTCCCTTCACACACCAAAGCAACAGCGCAGCCGAGCTCACGCGCATCCTCAACGAACCCCACTTTCAGGTACACACACAGAAGCACACATAGTGTGGACACACACACCCACACCCATTAAACCACACACTCATGTGGACATCAATGCATTCATACACTTACCTAGACGTGCAGAGAAGAAATGTCCTTCATCACATAATCCACTATTTAGTCTTATGAAAGTATTTCTGGTAGCCTCAGTCTGCTGTCAATCTAATGTTCTCTCTCTGCCGACTGGTTCCCAGTCTCTGCTGGAGACCCATGACTCGGTGGCGTCCCAGGTGTGTGACACCCCACCCCCCCAGCCCCTGTGCCTACATGGAGCTCCCTGTCAGCAACCAGCCCGTGCCCCCAGATGCCGTCCGGATGGTGGGCATCCGCAAAGTGGCTGGTGAACACTTGGTTAGTACCACCTTGCTCTTTGTCTATCACCTATCTGGTATAGATAGCATGGCACCCAGAGTTTAGGTGTTTTAGTCAACTCTTCCTTCTTTGGCTGAATCACAAACAGGCTAGTGGTTTTAACCATAGTGTATAATTGTAACCGTAGTGTATCCTCATTCATGTCCTTTTTTCAAGAGAAGGAATTGCCATTATTTTGTCATTTTAGATATTTGATTGAACATGTAGGACATTGTAGAAGGACAATTAAGAGAGGAGAGAGTTTGTGCCAAAGAAGCAACACCCCATGCCACACATCCTCATTAGTTTATATGTCTTGAACCTGTTCAGGGCGTGACTTTCCGCGTGGAGGCGGGGGAGCTGGTGATTGCCAGGATTCTCCACGGAGGGATGATTGACCAGCAGGGACTCCTCCACGCGGGTGACATCATCAAGGAGGTGAACGGGAAGGAGGTGGGTGAGGACCCGAGGGTTCTGCAGGAGATGCTGCAGGACGCCAGCGGCAGCGTGGTGCTCAAGATCCTCCCTAGCTATCAGGAGGGCCACGCGCCAGGACAGGTAAGAGTTAGCAATAAAGTACCAGAGTTAGCAATAAAGTACCAGAGTTAGCAATAAAGTACCAGAGTTAGCAATAAAGTACCAGAGTTAGCAATAAAGTACCAGAGTTAGCAATAAAGTACCAGAGTTAGCAATAAAGTACCAGAGTTAGCAATAAAGTACCAGAGTTAGCAATAAAGTACCAGAGTTAGCAATAAAGTACCAGAGTTAGCAATAAAGTACCAGAGTTAGCAATAAAGTACCAGGGCACCAGTCTGCTAGAACGCACCCCTCTTCCCAGGCTGGTTGTCATGGATACCACCAGGCGGAGGGAGCTGAGTATTTCCGTACAATATGTCTTTTGGGGGTGATTTCTTTCCTTTTATCTTCACTCGTTCCATGGCTGGTAGACTGTGGAAAAAAAGAGGGTTGGGAAAATAGTCTGAAAGTACAAACCAGTTGTCAGCAGAAGGGTGTTATGGCTGCCGAGGAAGTGTTGATATTTACAGTAACGTATTTCAACTGCGGATTGTAAGAAAGTGGTTTGTCTTTATGCATTCTTGTTGATAATGGCATCGATCAGCAGAAATACTGTATACAGCTGTATACTCTGAATGCACATACTGCATGCTCTAGAGGAAAACTTCCACTTCGATAAACAAATGTAAACTTTGCAAGTTAGAAGTGTGACAAATCGAGCTTCTCCTTTTTTGAATTTGGTACGAAATGTTCAACACTATCCAACAGTAAGAGACTCGTAACCATCTGTATGGATCTACTTCCTGTTCCCCACAGGTGTTTGTGAAGTGTCACTATGACTACGACCCGGCCAATGACAACCTGATCCCGTGTAAAGAGGCGGGGCTTAAGTTCTACACCGGTGACATCCTGCAGATCGTCAATCAGGATGACCTCAACTGGTGGCAGGTGGGCCCATAGGGATTATTTTGCCATGTACTGTACTGTATGTAACACACATTGTTTTGTGTATTGCTTCTGTTGTCAATACTATCAGCCTATCGGTGCACGGTGTGCATGCTGGTGGGTCTAAGTATTGACGAGAGAATCATCCTGTGGGTCTGTCAGGCTCGTCGTTGTGTGGAGGGAGGCAGCGCCGGGCTGATCCCCAGTCAGCTGCTGGAGGAGAAGAGAAAAGCCTTTGTCAAGCGAGACGTGGAGCTGGCGCCCGCAGGTAGGACCAGTGCATAGGGCTGTGGCAGTCATGACATTTTGCCAGACGGTCATTGCCGTGCAAAAGACTGCCGGTCGCGCGGTAATCGACCGTTAATTAACAGAAACACGTTTGGTATCTCCAGGTCTCCACACATACAAGCCAGTGATGTGTGCCGTTGGAACATCTACATGTTTGAAAAGTATTATAAATCAATGTAATATACATCACAATAAATCCATGATTTATCTTAGTCAGGTCTAAGGAAACGTTATCAAATGAAAATGCATTTCAGAAGAACAGAATATGACCTGGCCTACTGTATGCTGTCTGGCTGTGCTCCATGCCATAGGCTGCAGGCTTGTTCATTTAGCGGACAAGATATGCTTATAAGTCCCATGATATTATTTCATTTTATCCGATTTTATAGTAAGAAGAACATAATAGAACTCAATAAAATAGAAAGGATACGTTTCCCATTACAGAGCGAGTGTGAAGTGGCTATGTTGAGCATAAAATGATTTGAAACAGGTCCTATGTGCTAGCTTTAGAGTTATTTGGCAACTTTAGTTGTGAATGATTACAAACCTTAGAATGTCTTAGAAAATCAAAACATATATGGGCCGCTGATTTGATTTGAGATGATTTGAGAAAGTAACAACAAAAAAAAGCTTGTGCTCTCTGTTCCTTGCCTCAGGCTGCACATCTGTTTTCTCATCAACTGATCATATTTACACCCATCAGACTATTCTCAATTTAATCTGGTCTTTACTAAGAAAAGATTGTCTTTATCTTGTCTTTACTCAAATGTGTTTCGATTTAGAATGGCCCGTTATTAAATGGGCAGGAACAGGGGAGGAACAGGGGCATGGGGGGGGGGGGGGGGGGATGCATGTCATCTGTATGCACTCAAATAGCGAATGGAGGCCGTGTTTTGAAGGGTACTTCGGTTTTATAGCGGGGCATAGGCTTAATATAAGCTTAATATGAGCAACTGAGAAATAAATATAAGAAGACTCCACCCATCAACCACTGTTTGAGGAGCTTGCTCTCTCTGCCCGACACGTGATATTTTGCCCAAACTCTTGTGTACCACGGGCTCTCAAACCTTGTTCCTGCAGCTACCCAGTGCTTAATTTGGGACACCAAGTGAAATCTGTTATGGAACATCAATAGTAACATCTTTTCGCAACAAAACATATTTCACTAAACTGTTGACAGCCCGTCTGCGCGCTCAGGAAAGGAATAAAGGAGAGAGTGGAGGAGATGGAAATGCATGATGATGAGATATTCTGTATAGCTGAAGGTAATGTGACTCTAAAAATCCTGATTACTAGGCTATTCAAAATCAGGCTAACTGTAAACCGCCCTGCACAAACAATGAACCAACAGCATCACCTAGGACTGGCTATACGTTCTCTCCCAGACTCGTGGAGAGACTTTGCAGTAGACTTTGCAGAGACTTTTCTCTCCCAGACTTTGCAGCATAGCATAAGGTAACCAGTCCACCCAGTATGTATAATAATACGGTCCACACTCAAAAGCGATTATTCACATTAGTTTAATTTTGGAGCATAGGCTAGACCAATTCTGTACCAAGACATCTTAAACAAGTTTGGTTTCATTTGTTTTCTGCCATGCGTAATATGCGGTAGGCTATGCATTGTATAACGGCACAATCATGTTGGGTACAACCAAAGCACGACGAGAGTACATAAAAGGAGATCACTGTGACTCAATGGTCAAATGACATTTTACTGTGGTCATGACTCATAACTGCCGGTGTGGCTGTCATTCAGTCACCCAACAACCCTACCAGTGCAGCCCACCTTATTAACACATCATAACACTTACCCCCCGTCTGTCTCTCACTCCTCACAAATGAACAGACCGCTTTTAATATGAGCCAGATCGTCAGATCCTTGATGTGTGTAGCTTATTATGTAGAGGGGAATGATGTTGTGCTGGGCATTAGAGGTCTTCATAGATCCACATGTACTCTACTACAGAGAACCGATCCGGGACCCGAATGGGTCTGGATCCAGAATTCAAAATAATGTCACGGGTCTGATATGATTGTCAGGGGTCTCACGTCTGTTTAATCGTAACTGACTTGTCCGAAAGGACCCTTTACGTATCCGAAAGGCGAATGCTACAGTAGAGAGAGAGAAATTGTATAATTTACGCTGCTGCTCTTTTCACGATGGTGGCACGTGTAGCTTGTTGTTGGTCAATTATAAACCATCAAAGCCATCAAAATCCATAGAGCCTCCATGGAAAGAGTTATGCGATATCTAATCAATGGAAGATGAAATTAAAAGTCAAAGGAGCAGGATAGGCTACAACAACCATGAGCCAACAGTTAAGCTTCTACTTAATATTCTGATGTGGTTGTTGTTCTTTCTAACTGTAGGACGTGAAAGCTCATGCAGCCTCAATTGGCCTAGCTAGCTAGCTTCTCCCGGTTTGATGCCGTCAAGACAGGTACTACTTAATTATATTGGATGATAAATAACCTAGCTATGGCAACAAGTCGGCTTGGCTGGTTGCTGTCTCTCGTCTTTCCCTCCGTCCTCCCTGTGCCACTCGCTCTAAGTAACACACCCCTCCCCCACATGCTAGAGCGGCACCTCTCCCTCCTCTCCCTCATGCTTTATCAGCTCTGGTTAATAAGTAGGTTAAAAACTTCCCTTTTCTACCGCTTCCTTCACTCGGATCGGTTCAGGATCCGACCAGGTCTATAATGAGTGGGTCTAGTTGTCCTCGGGTTCGTTCGGAATGGGTATCTATATTTAAAATATATATATATATATATTATGCATATTCTGTCGGGGGTGGGAAAGCAACAGGTCCATTTTTGGAATGTTTCCAACTTTTTGGACCAATGACCTCTACTTGGCATTGTTATATACTGCCCCCTAGTGTAAAATCAAATGGTTGATTAATAAGAAAACCATGTGGATACCTGTGGATAAATGGAGCTTGTACGGGATCATGTTTGTATGGGATTACATTTGTATGGTGTCATCATTGTTTATTGTGTGTTATTGTGACAGGAAATCTTTGTACTGGAGTGGCGGGAAAGAACAAGAAGAAAAAGATGATGTATCTAACCACTAAGAATGCAGGTGGGAATTTGTTGAATTCTGATCATTCTGAGTGTTTCTGTAAATTACATTGAAATGTTAACAAATAAACAAAGCTATCAATTTGTCTCGGTTTTATTTCTCTCTCTCTCTCTCTCTCTCTCTCTCTCTCTCTCTCTCTCTCTCTCTCTCTCTCTCTCTCTCTCTCTCTCTCTCTCTCTCTCTCTCTCTCTCTCTCTCTCTCTCTCTCTCTCTCTCAGAGTTTGACAGGCATGAGTTGCTGATCTATGAGGAGGTTGCCAAGGTGCCTCCATTCCGCAGGAAGACGTTGGTTCTGATTGGTGCTCTGGGAGTGGGCCGACGCAGCCTGAAGAACAAACTGCTGCTGTCTGACCCACAACACTACGGCACCACCATCCCCCGTGAGCGTTGCTAACGCTAACTTTCCAACTAATTAAAAACAACAACAAAATGCTTACATGCTAAAGCCAGCCCTTTTTGATTTTGGATTGAATCCATTGTGCTAGGACACCTTCATACAGTAACTAGGGATTGTTGAAACCATTTCCAGCAAGTTGCTCTGAATAAGAGTGTCTGGTAAATGACTAAAATGTAGATCATCTTCTTGCCTCCTCCAGACACCTCCAGAAAGCCAAAGTCAGGGGAGCGGGAGGACCAGATGTATGCCTTCACCTCGCGGAGCAAGATGGAGGCGGACATCAAGAACGGCCGCTACCTGGAGCATGGCGAGTACGACGGCAATCTCTACGGCACCAAGATGGACTCCATCCATGAGGTGGTGGAGGCCGGTCGCATCTGTGTACTGGACGCCAATCCTCAGGTAGGAGCGACTGGCCACATTGTGGCCCCACGCACCACAATCTGGAGCCCTATCTGGGTGAATTCAGGGTTCTAACAGTGACATTGGTACCTCATACAGACATTGTATTCCTTGTACTACTTCCAGGCCTTGAAGGTACTGCGGACGTCGGAGTTCCTGCCTTACGTGGTGTTCATCGAGGCCCCTGATTTTGAGGTCCTTAAAGCCATGAACCAGTCGGCCATCGAGACTGGAGTTGTCACCAAGCAGCTGACGGTAAGCACCAGGGTGAAGCCAAACAGAGGATAATGCCTGAATGGAAAACTCAATGACAGCTACTGACTAGGTCTTTCATTCAGGACGACCAACGTGCCTCAATTTGTTTAGCCATTATACACTGAGTGTACAAAAACATTAAGGACACCTGCTTGATCCATGACATAGACTGACCAGGTGAAAGCTATGATCCCTTATTGATATCACTTGTTAAATCCACATTAATCTGTGTAGATGAAGGGGAGGAGACAGGTTGACGAAGGATTTTTAAGCCGTGAAACAATTGAGACACGGATTGTGTGTGTGTACCATTCACAGGGTGAATGGGAAAGACAAAAGATGCCTTTGAACAGGGTATGGTAGTAGGTGCCAGGCTCATCTGTTGTGTCAAGGATCTTTAGATCTTTAGATGGTTCTTCATACTGTATGTCTGTGCAGTGTGATTTTTGAAAAAGTTAATCTTAACAACCAGACAGTTATATCTGCATAAACCCATTTGAACCAGGAGCTATCCAATCACAAGCCTGAACAAATACAGACGGACCAATCGGTACACGTCTTTGCCATCAACACTGTCAGAAATCTTAAACTAAATTGCACATCATTGTTCAGTGATGACAGTAATCTGTCTGATTATAATGCATTGCTTATCTGGGTAAAATAGTGTTATTCTATCAATTATGTATTCAAATAACTACTGTCTTCTTAAAAACTAAACATGCATAATGTCAGGTAGAAGTGTCAGGTAGAACAATACTTTATGCAGATAGAACCTTATAGTCCCACGGTCACAACTTGCTGTAAAGCTGAAAGGCCCTAATGTTGCTCACTAGCTACATGCTTGAACTTCCAGGTTCTTACCTATTGGCGCCTTCCTAAACAGAACTAATTAGCTTGTTCAGGGCCTGTTCCCTTCCTGTTACTCTTAGTTCTAACAGCTGACATCTTTGTCCTCTGTAGGACTCCGAGCTGAAGAGAACAGTGGATGAGAGCACCCGCATCCAGACGGCCTACGGACACTACTTTGACCTCACCATCGTCAACGACAACCTGGACGAGAGCTACAGGAACCTGAAGGCAGCCCTGGAGAAGGTCTCTGCTACCCAGCAGTGGGTCCCAGTCACCTGGGTCTTCTAGTGGGAGACAGAAGGACAAGAGGGTGGTGTCGAACACTTGTTCTCTCATTCATCCCCACAAGACCTCTGAAGATACTGTCTGTCTCATCATCACTGTGACCTTTGGACCTCTGACCTTTGGACTCCATACTGTACATAAGACTGAACTGACAGCATTCTTTTTGCTGTGTATGTATTGCTTTTGGAAATTTGTCGACAAATTTGGGCATTATGGGATTCTGGTGTGTGTGTGTGTGTGTGTGTGTGCGCATGTGTGCATGTGCGTGCATTCGTGTGGTTGCAGCGTGTCTTTACCATTATCCTGTTCATGACATTGACTCTTTAGTTCAGCAAGACTTCATCTATGTTTACATGAATCATAAATGGACATTCAGATTAGTAAATAGATAATCTTACATCAAAACAGTAAACAGTGGTAGATGGCCTTCTACTTTTTATGTCTTCACTACAGGCTCTGACACACACACACACACACACACACACACACACACACACACACACACACACACACACACACACACACACACACACACACACACACACACACACACACACACACACACACACACCAAATTCTATTTTTATTACCACATTCTATTTTTTGTATGGTTGCGTTCAAGTCGGAACACTTTGACACCTACTGTTGGGTTTTTTTTTTTTCTTCTATCATTTCAAAAAGTCAAGACACCAAGGTGTGATAGTAAAACATCTAAATGATTTGGAGATGACATATAGATGCATCGAGAGATGTGTATGATAGATGGACTGGAAGCACAACCGTTATTTAGGAAACCACACAGATACTTTAGGTATGTGTTTTTGACGTGCCAAAAGCCTCCTGTCTCTTTTATTTCATAAGAATACTATTCCCAGGTCTGCTGTACAGTACAGTACAGTACACACCCGTTTGACAAGGTAACGGCTCCGGAATTTTACTTGATGGGTCCCTTGGTGTTTACTTGTCAAAACTGGGGCAGACCTTTTTATTCCACTTTCATAAACAGAGGATCTTGTGATGGAGTGGTACAGGACGTCTATTGGGTCAGTTGAAATCGATGCACCGCAGGCGTTTGGGAAATTTGGCGATGATTCGTTTGGGGTCGTATTCACTAGACACGAAACAGAAGAAAACAGACTGAGGACGTACTCTGTACTGTATGGGGATAGCTTGTTTTCGTTTTCTGTTTGCGAAACATTTAGCTAGAATGTGCCCTAATGAACACGACCCTGGAAACTCCAGAGGAACGACACACAACAATGACACGTTTGTGTGCTCCTGATGAGTGCACGGTCATAGTTTCTTCCTTTTAGCATGGTTTCTACATTCCATGATGCTCACGTGTATCCATGGCATTTTCAAATACCTAGAATATGAGTTTGGAGATTTCAATGAGTTGAATTCACGGTTGAACGATTTCAAGAACCTTGTGTATTTGACTGTGTATCAGTCGCCTTTTCTAGACGTACTGTAAATGACAGACTGTGAATGTAGATATACAGTAGACTAGAGGCAAACACTAACTACAGTGACAGTGTGTTGTTTATAGGAAAATGAACTGTACATTTGATGATGTCCACAATTAAACGTCTAAAATCAATGAGACCAAATTGATGTTTGATTCCATGGAAGGATCAAATAGCATCCCAGTAAAGCTACATTTATTAGGGGGTTTAGGAAACAACGGGCCCAAGTGCAAGGGATTTCCAGTGTTAAGAACAAATGTGGTGGCCAAGCCACTGATAACTTTCTATTGGTAAGCCTATCAGGATGATATGCATTCCAAGTCACGATGACCTCATCTAACTCCATTTTCCACTGTCACTAAAAAAAAGAATGGATGGTTCCAAATAACTCATTTTTAATTCAAATTGCATAAGATATTAGATGATGGATGCCTCATCCGTATCTATTGATAGAAACAGTTCCCCGTGTTTCTAAGAGCCAATTGTCACTCTTCATCCCCAAAGGCCAAAGCACCAATGGTGTGTGTTTTAGAATATTTATTTATCTAAACTTCTTTCTTTCCATCCCTCAGTTCCCCCACTGCTTCAACCTTCAGTCTCTTCCACAACAGACAGGGAATCTCTTTGTAGGTCAGAGAAGGTCTGATATTTTTTAGGTTATTTTCCACCTCAGGACTTTCTGCCATCTACCAACCAACAAACAAAATACTAAAAACATTTCCAACAAACGTAGGTGTTCCCTTCAGGATGTGACGGATAAGGCCTTAATGTGTATGTACTCAAGTTGTTGGGTCTGGTAAGGCTATTCTCGTTTGTTCATCTCAGTTAAAAAGCAGAACTTGTTTGAGGACCTAAAAAGCGAAAACTCGTCTCTGGTGAGTGGTGACAGACGGCCAGAGGCCACGCAAGAGTTTGTTCAGGGTTGCAGAGATTAAGGAGAACGTAATGGCGAGCGGTGTTTAAAACAATACATTTAGGCACAATCATAAGGGAGGATCATTGGGTTGGATAAGCTTCTAATACAAACCCAAATGATCCAGCAAATATTCTCTCACTACCTCAACCCCCTCCCTCTGTCAGAGATCCACTACCTGGGCCAGCTCCATGAGGACAGCATGTTGTGTGGCCCTGGACCAGAGCCAGTTCTCCAGGATGGAGCAGCACTTTTACACACTGATCCTAGGTCAGAGTGAAGGTGGGCATTGCTTCACGGCGGTGGCTCTGGTGCGGGACGTAGACCCCCCTCCGCCCGCAGTTCCCTTTGCTTTGGTGGTGGCCCTGGTGCATGGACCTTCACTGGAGGAACCGGGCCGCAGATCATCGCCGGAGAAACCAGACCACCCGGACCGGGGACCTTCGCTGCAGGCTCCGAGCAGTGGATCAGGCTCCGGGCCGTGGATCGTCGCTGCAGGCTCTGGGCCGTGGATCGTCGCTGCAGGCTCCGGGCCGTGGATCGTCGCTGCAGGCTCCGGGCCGTGGATCGACGCTGCAGGCTCCGGGCCGTGGATCGTCGCTGCAGGCTCCGGGCCGTGGATCGTCGCTGCAGGCTCCGGGCCGTGGATCGTCGCTGGAGGCTCCGGGCCGTGGATAATCACTGGAGGCTCCGTGCCGTGGATCATCACTGGAGGCTTCGTGACGTGGATCATCACTGGAGTCTTCAGGCCATGGATCATCACTGGAGGCTTCGGACCATGGATCATCACTGGGGGCTTTGAACGTGGAGCCGGAACAGATCTCACCGGACTGAGGAGACATACTGGCAGCCTAGTGAGTGGAGCTGCCACAACACATCCTGGCTGGATACCCACTCTAGCTCGGTGAGTGTGGAGAGCTGGCACAGGACGCACTGGGCTATGACGGTGCACTGGGGGCATAGTGCATAGAGCCGGCGCAGGACACACTGGACCGGGGAGGCGCACCGGAGGTCTGGAGCGCAGAGCTGGCATAACTCATCCTGGCTGGATACCCCCCTTAGCCCGGCATGTGCGGGGAGCTGGAACAGGCAGCACTGGGCTTTGCTGGCGAACCGGGGACTCCTTGCGTAGAGCTGGTGCAGGATAACCTGGGCCGAAGAGATGCACCGGAGGCCAGGAACGCTGAGCCGGCACAATCCGTCCTGGCTGAATGCCCACTTTAGCACGGCCACTGCGGGGAGTTTGCACAAAGCGCACCGGGCTGTGGCTGAGCACCGAAAGGCATGGTGCTCAGAACCGGATAACACTGTGCTTGACCAGTCATTCTCTCCCCACGGTAAGCACGGGGAGTTGGCTCAGGTCTACAACCTGACTCCTCCAATCTCCCTGTGTGCCCCTCACCAAACATTTTTTTGGGGCTGCATCTCGTTCTTGCTTCATTGCCGGACTCCCTCGCTGCTTCCACCTGTTCCCATGGGAGGCGATCCCTTCCGGCCAGGATCTCCTCCCACATCCAGGATCCTTTTCCGTCAAGGACGTTCTCCAATGTCCAGTCCTCCTAACCACACTGCTTGGTCCGTTTGTGGTGGGATCTTCTCTAACATCCGTTGTTAGAAGGAGACCAACGTGCAGCGTGGTAAGTGTTCATGATTCTTTATTTACCCTGAACACCAAACAAAACAACAAAAGAATATCGAACGTCACGTTCTTCAGGCTTCACAGAGCTAACAAAAGAACCCGACATCCAGGTAGCTGTCTCAACCCACACATGCACCAATAATAAATCAATCACATCCAATGTGTGACATGCTTCGTAAAAAACAAGTGCAGACTAACAGTGAAATGCTTCCTATATAAAATATAACACTGTATTTGAATTCATAAAGCACAGTAAATCAAATTTAAAAAATTGAGATGATCAGTGATGATCCTTCAATTCTGCCGAAGGTCTATTTTCATACAAAAAAAGGGCGGAGAGTTTGAGATATTAAGGATGAGAAGCAGTTTTTATAGTTCAAATGATTGTGTTCTAAGACTCTCTATCCACCTCCCAACAGGGAAGTCCTTTATGACTCTGTTGACCAGGGCCAAGTTTGAGTGGTTTGAGAACTGGAAAGATGCCAAGCTAAACAAGAGAGGGTTCGATTACGAAGAGCTGAAGAGGAGCATGGCCAAGGAGCTCCGAGATTGGGCACTGGTTGTCTTCCCTCAGCTCAGGGATAAGGTACTTCGAAAATATAGCTTCATTTGAACATAACTGGTCAAAATACATTGTCATATTCAATTTTAGGATGTATACCGTAGAGTAGAGTTTTTTGGACAATCCAAAGAGGCATTATAATTTGTTACCACACCCATTGTGCTTGAAATCAAGACTTCTTTGAGGCAATAATGTCATCCAATTGTAATGATGTCTCATACCTGCTGGCTGTCTCTGTACCTACCAGCACAAGATGTTGAAAATATGTATTTTTGGTTGAAAGAACAGGTATTTCATCCAATTTTGCTCACTGGGTACCTTGTGTCTATAGGTGGTGTATTTGGATGGAGGCTTCCACACCCCTGACCAACATGCACTAACTGGGCGCCCCGCGTGGGGAGATGCATGTGGTTGAACACAACATGGACTGCTACAGCCGGGAGACGGTGGCCAGAACCCGGCCCCCCCACGCCCATCAAGGGATTCTACCTCACCGGTGAGAAAGAAATTGTTCAATGTTGTAGTATTTGAGCTTTATTTGAATAGATTTCTCACAAAGGCACAAGGTGATGCTTGACTGTGGCGGTTGTATGAGTTCGTCAGTGGAATAAAATGCAAGGACTGAAAGTCATTTTAAGGCACTACCGTAGATAATACTGTTTCTGGTCTATGCTAGACGGTTCTAGACATTGTACAAACTTACCATCAGTAGTTTTCATTTCAGCAAACCCTTTTTCTTGTTCTGAACCCCAGGCCAGGACGTGTTCTGTTACGAGATGGCTCGGCACGGAGGAATCCTGTGTGCCTCGACAGTTCTGGACCGTATTCTCTACATGGACAAACAGTTCAAAAAGCAGACTCATGAAAAGGCTCGTAATAATGTAGGTTACTGCGTACAGTCACATTTCTTCACCCTATCAATCAGTTTAATGTAACGGCGCCATTTTGTCTGATATTGAATTGAAATACTGCGTCTTTCTTTATTACCTGTTATGGTCACTTTGCCATCTCCTTAGCCTTGTTTAATGATGTTAGAAAGAAATGACATCACTGGATTCCACACAGTCGTGAATGATTACTGCTCTTTAGTCAGATCACACCAGGCAGAAACGTGGTTTTGTTTTATGCTTTGTTTCCATTGAAGTGCTTCTGTAGTACAGACACGCCTCATTGAGGTGCACTTTCCCCCCTGAAAGTCTGTTACATTTGTCCTCTCAAATGTGGGTAGTTTCAACCAGATTATGTTCAAATGATACTTGTTACAACCAAGTCATTCTGTAACTGTAATACCTGTTACACTGTGGTTACACTGCTGTAACTTTTGCGCCTAGCCCTGTAGCAAGCCACCTGGTAGGTTTCAGCTTGTTCTGTTCTATTGACTCAAATGCAGACAGGAGAAAATAAATCACTCTCGCTGCACCTCACATCTCAGTACAACACTGTGCTGGGAACTATACTTTGAACTCTCAAGCCATTAAAAACACTTCACAACAAGTATTACAGTGCATTCGGAAAGTATTCAGACCCATTTTTCCACATTTTGTTATGTTACAGCCTTATTCTAAAATTGATTAAATTGTTGTTTTCCCTCATCAATCTACACACAATACATCATAATGACAAAGCAAAAACAGATTTTTTTGTACTTTTATTTTTATGTTGTTAAAAATAAAAAATGGAAATATTAAATTTACATAAGTTTTCATACCCTTTCCTCAGCATTTTGTTGAAGCACCTTTAGCAGCAATTATAGCCTTGAGGCTTCTAGGGTATGACGCTACAAGCTTGACACACCTGTATCAGAGGAGTTTCTCCCATTCTTCTCTGCAGATCATCTCAAGCTCTGTCAGGTTGGATGGGGTGTGTCGCTGCATAGCTATTTTCAGGTCTCTCTAGAGATGTTCGATTGGGTTCAAGTCCGGGCCCTGGCTGGGCCATTCAAGGACATTCAGAGACTTGTCCCAAAGAAACTCCTGTGTTGTCTTGGCTATGTGCTTAGGGTCGTTGTGCTGTTGGAAGGTGAACCTTCACCTCAGTCTGAGGTCCTGAGCGCTCTGGAGCAAGTTTTCATTAAGGGTCACTCTGTACTTTGCTACGTTCATCTCCCCCTCGATCCTGAGTAGTCTCCCAGTCCATGCCGCTGAAAAACATCCCCACAGCATGATGCTGTCACCACCATGTTTCACCAAGCGTCCTACAGATGTGACACTTGGCATTCAGGCCAAAGAGTTCAATATTGGTTTCATCAGAACAGAGAATCTTGTTTCTCATGGTCTGAGAGGTGCCTTTTGGCAAACCCCAAGCGGGCTGTCATGTGCCTTTTACTGAGGGGTGGCTTCCGTCTGACCACTCTACCATAAAGGCCTGATTGGTGGAGTGCTGCAGCAATGGTTGTCCCTCTGGAAGGTTCTCCCATCTCCACAGAGGAACTCTAGATCTCTGTCAGAGTGACCATCGGGTTCTTGGTCACGTCCCTGGCCAAGGCCGTTCTCCCCTATTGCTCAGTTTGCCCAGGCGACCAGCTCTAGGAAGAGTCTTGGTGATTCCAAACTTCTTCCATTTAAGCATGATGGAGGCCACTGTGTTCTTGGGGACCATCAATCATGCAGAAATGTTTTGGTACCCTTCCCCAGATCTGTGCCTGGACACAATCCTGTCTCAGAGCTCTACGTACAATTCCTTCGACCTCATGGCTTGGATTTTGCTCTGACATGCATTGTCAACTGTGGGAGCTTATATAGACAGGTGTTTGCCTTTCCAAATCATGTCCAATCAATTGAATTTACCACGGTGGACTCCAATCAAGTTGTTGAAACATCTCAAGGATGATCAATGGAAACAGGATGCACCCGAGCTCAATTTCAAAACTTCTGAATACTTATGTAAACAAGGTATTTCTGTTTTTTTGAATGTTTAATACGTTTGCAAAAAATGTTTTTCACTTTTTGACTGTTTGTCATTATGGCGTATTGTTTGTAGATTGATGAGGACATTTTTGTATTTAATCCATGTTAGAATAAGGCTGTAATGTAACAAAAGGGGTCTGAATAATTTCCGAATCCACTTTATACTATATAAAAGTTGATGAATCACACTCACTGATGAGTAACTTTGCACTGAGACCTGTCCTGAAGACATGTGTTAGTTCCCCAAGTTAATGCCTAGGGCCAACACAGTCCACAAGCAAACAAGAGACCCAGGTTTCGAACCCAGTCTGTCATATTTGCAAAATGCTAGTATTGCTCAGAATGTTCCATAAAGTAACGCATCACACATTTTGAGACCCAAAACAGTGTTGGGTTAGTAGCATTGAGGCATCTCAATAACAACTGCTCAACCTCTGGTCTAGTCTTGGATAATGAATAACAGAGATGGGCCATATATCTGTTCCTCATAATTTTGATCATAGTTTACGGTCATAGACAGAGTCCATCCAAATCATCTTGGCTCCTGGACTCTGTCCACGCATTTCAAGGCTGTGTTGAAACAATGCCTTATCAATGATCCAAGACCAGCTCAGTAAATCCCTGCCATTGTGACAATGTGTCATCATAATGCTGCATCAAATGTCCATGATCCTCAAGGCGTTGTCAGACACAATGTAAGTAATGTAATGTATGTCCCCCTAATTGCCCTGAATACCACTATTGATCTTACGGCTATTGTATGCAGTAATCATTAGCCTATGAACCAGAGTTATACAGTTAGCACTGATGCGGTATGCCCTAGTAGGAAGACCGCTGTATGCAGCTCACCCTGCACTATCAGCCCCAATATAAATCAAATGACCAAGTCTACTTCTGATAAGCTTCCCAGTAAAGCTGTCACACCCTGATATGTTTCACCTGCCTTTGTGCTGGTCTCAACCCCCCACCGGGTGTTGCCCATCTTCCCCATTATCCCCTGTGTATTTAAACCCGTGTTCTCTGTTTGACTGTTGCCAGTTCGTTTTGTTCGTGAAACCTACCAGCATTTGTTCCCCTGCTCCAGTCTGTTTCTTGCTCCTGTTTTCTAGTCCTTCCTGGTTTTGACCATTCTTCTTGCCCTGACCCTGACCCTGACCCTGAGCCTGCCTGCCATTCTATACCTTGCCCCACCTCACTGGATTATTGACCACTGCCTGCCTTGACCCTGAGACGGCCTGCTGTTCTGGACCCTTTGCACCTTCTCTGGACTTCTGACCCCTGCCTGCCTTTGACCTGTTGTTTGCCTGCCCCTGTATTCTAAATAAACTTGTGTCTGCATCTGGGTCACACCTGAAACGTGATAAAAGCATTCAAATTAATCAAGCAGACCAGAGAAGTGCTAAAAAAACTGTCCACATTAACATATGCAGCCTGAGAAACAAGGTCCATGAAGTCAATAACTTGCTTATAACAGATGACGTTCACATTCTGACTAGCTCTGAAACTCATTTACATTATACCCTTGATGATACAGTGGTAGCAATATATAACGTCAACAGAAAAGACAGAAATGCAAAAGGGGGCGGTGTTGCAGTCTGTATTCAGAACCACATTCCTGTAAAGCTTAGAGATGATCTCATGTGAAATACTGTCGAAGTAATATGGCTACAGGTTCATCCGCCTCACCTTAAGCCCACTCTTGTGGTAAACTGCAATAGACCACCAAGTGCTAACAGTCAGTATCTGGATAATATGTGTGAAATGCTTGATAATGTGATATCAACCGTATATTTTCTGGGTGATTTAAATATTGACTGGCACTCATCAAGCTGCCCACTCAAGAAAAAACGTAAAACTGTAACCAGTGCCTGCAACCTGGTTCAGGGTCTCAGTCAACCTACCAATGTATTTACAAACAGCACAGGAATTAAATCAACATGTATAGATCACATCTTTACTAATGCTACAGAAGTTTTCTTTAACCTGTTGTGACGAGCCATCCCAGATCCGGGATCGTGAATACAGCCTCAAGCTCATTACCATAACGCAATGTTAACTATTCATGAAAATCGCAAATGTAATGAAATCAATATGCTAGCTCTCGAGCTTAGCCTTTTGTTAACAACACTGTCATCTCAGATTTTCAAAATATGCTTCTCAACCATAGCAAAACAAGCATTTGTGTAACAGTATTGATAGCTAGCGTAGCATTTAGCGTAGCATTTAGTGTTAGCATTCAGCAGGCAACATTTTCACAAAAACCAGAAAAGCATTCAAATAAAATCATTTACCTTTGAAGAAGCGTCTGCTAAATGGCATATATTAAGAACTTCGGATGTTTTCAATGAGGAGACTCAGATAGCAAATGTTCAGTTTGTCCAAAACAATTCTTTGTATAGGAGAAATCGCTCCGTTTGGTACATCACTTTTGGCTACCAAAAAAAAACAGAAAATTCAGTCATCAAAACGCCAAACTTTTTTCCAAATTAACTCCATAATATCGACTGAAACATGGCAAACGTTAAGAATCAATCCTCAAGGTATTTTTCACATATCTCTTCGATGATATATCGTTCGTGGAAGTGTGCTTACCTCTCTGAATCCCATGGGAAAATGCCTGCAGCTGAAGATTACGCACCAATTTAGACAAAGGACACCGGGCGGACACCTGGTAAATGTAGTCTCTTATGGCCAATCTTCCAATGATATGCCTACAAACACGTCACAATGCTGCAGACATCTTGGGTAAACGACAGAAAAGGGCAGGCTCATTCCTGGCGCATTCATAGCCATATAAGGAGACAATGGAAAACAGAGCCTCAAATTCATTTCCTGTTTGAAGTTTCATCTTGGTTTTGACTGTATCATCAGTTCTGTGGCACTCACAGATAATATCTTTGCAGTTTTGGAAACGTCAGAGTGTTTTCTTTCCAAAGCTGTCAGTTATATGCATAGTCGAGCATCTTTTTGTGACAAAATATTGCGCTTAAAACGGGCAAGTTTTTTTATTCAATAATGAAATATAGCGCCCTCATAGGTTGAAGAGGTTAAAGTGGTATCCAAATTGATAGGATGTAGTGATTACAATATAGCAGCCATATCTAGGAAAACCAAAGTTCCAAAGGCTGGGCCTAATATACTGTATAAGAGGTCATACAATAAGTTTTGTAGTGATTCAAATGTTGATGATGTAAATAATATTTGCTGGTCTGTGGTGTGTAATGAGGAGCAACCAGACGCTGCACTTGACGCATTTGTAAAATTGCTTATTCCAGTTACTAATAAGCCTGCACCAAATGACTGTAAAAATGATTAAATCCCCTTGGATTGACGAGGAATTTAAAAAAAATGTATGGTTGAGAGGGATGAGGCTCAAGGCATGGCAAATAAGTCTGGCAGCCCAACTGACTGGCAAACATACTGCAAATTAAGAAATCATCTGACTAAACTAAATAAAATGAAAATAAACTATATTATGAAACAAACAAAAATAAATTATATAAAGAATGCTAGTATAAAGCATTGGAGCACCTTAAATTAAATATTGGGAAAAAAAGGCAAACTCAGCTTCATCATTCATTGAATCAGATGGTTCATTCATCACAAAACCCACTGATATTGCCAACTACTGTAATAACTTTTTCATTTGCAAGATAAGCAAACGTACATATGATATGCCAACAACAAACACTGACACTACACAGTCAAGTATATCTGACCAAATTATGAAAGACAAGAATTGTACTTTTGAATTCCGTAAAGTCTTTGTGGAAGAGGATCATTTTATGTTGTCTATCAACAATGGCAAGCCACCGGGTTCTGCTAATCTAGATGGAAAATTACTAAGGATAATATCCGGACGATATTGCCACATCTTCAATTTAAGCCTACTAGAAAGTGTGTGCACTCAGACCTGGAGAGAAGCTAAAGTCATTCCGCTACCCAATAATAATAAATCCCCCTTTACTGGCTCAAATAGCCGACCAATCAGCCTGTTATCAACCCTTAGTAAACTTCTGGAAAAAATTGTTTGACCAGATACAATGCTATTTCACAGTCAACAGATTGACAACAGACTTTCAGCATGCTTACAGGGAAGGGCACTCAACAACACAGCACTACTGATGATTGGCTGAGAGAAATTGATGATACGATGATTGTGGGGGCTGTCTTGTTAGATTTCAGGGCAGCATTTGACATTATCGATCATAGTCTGCTGCTGAAAAAACATATGCGTTATGGCTTTACACACCCTGCTATAATGTGGATAAAGAGTTACTTGTCTAACAGAACACAGAGGGTGTTCTTTAATGGAAGCCTCTCAAACATAATCCAGGAAGAATCAGGAATTCCCCAGGGTAGCTGTTTAGGCCCCTTACTTTTTTCAATCTTTACTAACGTCATGCCACTGGCTTTGAGTAAAGCCAGTGTCTATGTACTGTATGCGGATGACTCCAAACCATACACGTCAGTTAATACAGCAACTGAGATGACTGCAACACTTAACAAAGAGCTGCAGTTAGTTTCCACAATAGATAGCAAGGAATAAGTTAGTCCTAAATAATTACAAAACTAAAAGCATTGTATTTGTGACAAATCACTCACTAAACCCCAACTACTTCTCATAATGAAAAATGTGGAAATTTAGCAAGTTGAGGTTCACAGCCCCAAGTCCAGAACAGACTATAGGAGGCGCACAGTGCCACTTAGAGTCATGACTACATGGAACTCTATTCCACATCAGGTAACTGATGCAAGCAGTAGAATCAGCTAAAAAAAAGGTAAAAAAATACACCTTATGGAACAACGGGGACTGTGAAGAGACACAGAAAGGTAGACACATGCATACGCATACATTGTGATATTGTTGTGTGGTGGTATAGCACATTTTGTTTTGTAGATGTGTAGTGGGGTAATAATGTTATATGATGTTCTGTTTTATGTTTTGTTTTATATGTAATGTAAGTGCTTTAATATGTTTGGATCCCAGGAAGAGAAGCTGTTGCCTTGGCAGAAGCGAATGGGGATCCACAATAAATAGAAATAGGCAAGGGGGCATTAAATGAAGGGGTTACCATTTTGCTGTCACTTCATACATTACACATCATCAGCCAAAGACTTGTTCCAATTCATGTAAGGATATATGATTGGGCAACTGGAGTAACAGGAAATAACAGATTAATAACCGAGAGCTATGCCACAACCTGTCATGTCCATCACATAGTACATTTTTTATCAGTTTGTCTGTTCAATATCTTACCAGTGTTTCACAGAACAGCTTCCTGGCTAAGGCTGTTATGTAACCTATTGGGCCAAAGAGCATGGACGATGTGTTACAGCATCATAAATGGCTAATATAGGACAAATCGGATCATTGATATGAGAACAGACTTTATTCCCAATGTCAAAATAGTTAAAATAATTGACCATATTACACAACAAGGTCCATAACATTGATACATAAATTAATAAACTATTCTGAGTAACACTTTGAAAAATAAAATGTGAAAGATTTCTTAATATTTACACACTGGTTTGTATAGATTGGTAGCTATAGCTACTACGCAACCCCATTCGATTTCTTATCCCCAACTTTTGCTTTAAAGTACACACTTTCATAGACGTCCAAACACTTGCTTTTCCTTATGGTCTCCAAACTTTCCACCTCACGTCCCCATTCCACATTCCCAAGGACCAAGTCTCTGTGGTATACATGTCCAGCTTCAGGATCCCCACTCCACATACAGTATGTGCCATTTGCTGTGTTATTCATCCCTTAGTCTGTGGCCTCAGGCCTCCCCCTCACAGGATTCCTAAGGTGGTACGGTCCTATGGTTGGGAGTGGGGTTCAGGAGGCACTGAGTAAGATTGCATGGTGAAAACAGGTGTGTTGGAAAGCTCAGAGTAGGCTGGAGGAAGCTCTGGGTGGATAAAGTCTGGCTTCATCTCCACCTAGACATAATTAGATCAAAAGTGGATGAATAGAGATTAAAACACTTTTTTTACAATACAGTACAGTGTTTTACCCAAAAAGTGTGAATAAAAATCCATTGTATTGTTGTAAACCCTACTGTGCGGTACAATTTTCACCTCATGTTTAGGGTGGACTTACCTCATTGTAGGCAGGAGGTGGGCTGTAGAACTCTGAGGTGCTGTAGCGATGAGGCCTGTGGATATCTTCGTTGTCATAAGATACTGCGGGGAAGGGAATGACATAGATGGAGGGCCTGTCTCGTCTCTCCTCCCGGTCCAGATGCACCTCGTGGGCCCGGTGTAAGGACTTACAGAAGGCTATGCAGCAGACGATGCTGATGCCAAATGTGATCAACGGGATGAAGATCCTAAGGGAAGAGAAGGTAATTGGTTGGTGAATTTCTCGTGGCTGTAGGAGTTCGTGACAAGTTACAGGCAAAGTCTATTTCAGTGTGTGTTTGTGTGTGTGTGTCCTCGACGGATATGTAGGTGAACAGGAAGGGGTCTCTTACTCTAAAATGAGAAACGTGTCTTGTATCGGCATCTTGTGAAGTTAACACCTGCACCTCAGTAGAAACCTGCAAGGATAAACACAACTACCTCATGAAGCTGGTTGAGAGAATGCCAAGAGTGTGCAAAGCTGTCATCAAGGCCAAAGGGCTGCTACTTTGAAGAATTATAAATATAAATTCATTTTCATTTGTTTAACACTCTTTTGGTTACTACATGATTCCATACGTGTTATTTCATAGTTGTGATGTCTTCACTATTATTCTACAATGTAGAAAATAGTCTGTAATAATTTAAAGTGCAGAAGTATGAAGAATAATATTGTTATAATAGGAATAAAGGAGGATGAAAACAAAAACTCAGTCAACAGAGGAAAAAGTCCAAATGTTCATGAAACGTAATCTCAAGATGACAGGTGGAAACAACTGATTTTCAGAGGGAAGGCCTCGTCCAATCGTAGCAACGCTGACGCACATTACAAAATGAAAATTGCCTTGTTACAACAGGTTAGGGAATTGAAGAACACCCCGTTCTCTATTAATGAACTATTTCCCCATGAAATAGTGAAGTGATGACGTGCCCTGTACCCCATTTCAAAGGGCTCCGAGCAGAGAAGAAGAACGTTCGTCTAGTGGTCGATAAATTATAAGTAAACAACCAAATGTTCAAGGACTCGAAGATTGCAAGGTGGCTGTGAGGGATAGCTACCTCCTGTTGAAGTAATCCCCGATACACATATGCACCTCATTACAAAGTACAATTACAGATTCATTTGCTTTTTACAACACAAAAAATTGACAAAAATTGTTTGTCTTTCTTTATTCATGCTGTATGGAACCGTGGACTAAGTGGACTTAAAGTTAGACTTAAGGCAATGCAGAATGGATATGATGAACTTGAAACTTGAAATGAAATCATGGTGCTTTTTAATGGTAAGTTCACAAACATTGGTTGTGATAAGTATAATTGAAACTTGGGTATCATTATGGTAAGTGGGGAAATAAGTATAGCCAGTTATAATTGTCATGACTTAGCAGATAATAAATCCATAAAAAATATGATTCCTCTTTGCAGGTAAACATGTATCTATTGTTTACAGGAAACTCATTCTACAAATATAGATTAGGTTCAGTAGAAAAAGGACTGGGAGGGAGAAATATATTTTTGTCATGGGCAAAGAAACTCAAAAGGGGTGATTATACTAATTAATACACATTTTGATCCGGATGTGCAAACAGATCGGCAAGGAAGATGGATTCTTTTAAATATGCTATTGGACCAAAAACAGATCTGGCTAATTAATCTATATGGGCCAAATAATGATGAGCCATACTTCTTCGAAAATATATATAATAATCTATTGAGCTCACAAGCAACATATTAATCTATTATTATCTATTATGGTGTGAGAATACGGTTTTAAGTACATCAATGGATCGTAAAGGAAATCACACAATACAAACTATCACTCTTCAAGCACTTAAGGAGGTCCCGAAGATCATGGATACATTATTAGAATATATGGAGGCTGAAAAACCCTGACCTAGTGAGACATACATGGAGGAGGCTTAATCAAGCTAGCCGTCTTGATTACTTCCTAGTCTCATTCTTGATGGCATCAAACGTTCTTTAAAAAAAGTATTAATAGGAGACCGAATGCGATTGGACCACCATCTAATTGGCCTCTAATAACTCTTACAAAATTTCCACGTGGACATTGTAAATGTAATCAAAGCCTATTGAATGTTCTTAACTAAGACTAAATTATTTATAATGTACTTTTTTTGCACAACATAGGTACAGAGGATCCTCTTCTTGTATGGGACAGTTTTAAATGTACTTTTAGAGGCCATTCAATACCATACTCATTGTATTGAATTTCGGCAGGTAGGCTAGTGGTTAGAGCATTGGACTAGTAACCGAAAGTTTGCAAGATCAAATCCCAGAGCTGACAAGGTAAAACATCTGTCGTTCTGCCCCTGAACAAGGCAGTTAACCCACTGTTCCTAGGCCCTCATTGCATTTACATTTACATTTAAGTCATTTAGCAGACGCTCTTATCCAGAGCGACTTACAAATTGGTGCATTCACCTTATGACATCCAGTGGAACAACCACTTTACAATAGTGCATCTAAATATTTTAAGGGGGGTGAGAAGGATTACTTTATCCTATCCTAGGTATTCCTTAAAGAGGTGGGGTTTCAGGTGTCTCCGGAAGGTGGTGATTGACTCCGCTGTCCTGGCGTCGTGAGGGAGTTTGTTCCACCATTGGGGAGCCAGAGCAGCGAACAGTTTTGACTGAGCTGAGCGGGAACTGTACTTCCTCAGTGGTAGGGAGGCGAGCAGGCCAGAGGTGGATGAACGCAGTGCCCTTATTTGGGTGTAGGGCCTGATCAGAGCCTGGAGGTACTGAGGTGCCGTTCCCCTCACAGCTCCGTAGGCAAGCACCATGGTCTTGTAGCGGATGCGAGCTTCAACTGGAAGCCAGTGGAGAGAGCGGAGGAGCGGGGTGACGTGAGAGAACTTGGGAAGGTTATTGTCATTGTAAATCAGAAGTTGTTCTTAACGGACTTGCCTAGTTAAATTAAGGTAAAACATTTTTTAACTTATCATTAAAACAAAAGCAGTTTGGGTCAAATGAGATTAGACTAATAAAGGAAAAAGAAGAAGTAACAGCGCAGGTAGACGGTAATGGAAACTGGACTATAGATAACTGTCACGTGACTAGGGGGGTTTCTAGGTATTAGATTTCTATGTTGGTGTGTGTGTGTGTGAGTATGGTTCCCAATTAAATGCAACTGATTATCATTACCTCTAATTGGGGATCATACTTAGTTTGTCCTTTTTCCCACCTGCTAGGTGGGATATTGTTTTGTGTGAGTGCCTATGTGCGCTACGTATTTCACGATCGTTATATTTTTGTTGTTTTGGAAGTTTTCACTATCATTAAAATGTAGAACTCTACTCTCGCTACGCCTTGATCCAATTATTTATACGACGGCCGTGTGTCACGGTTTTCTTCCTGGGAAGGAGAGGCGGACCAAAACGCAGCGTGGTTATAGTTCATGGTTCTTTAATAAGAGACACTAAACATGAACAACTACAACCCAAGAACCGTGAAAACAGTCACGTGTGGCACAAACTCTGACACAGGAAACAATCACCCACAAAATGCCCAAAGAATATGGCTGCCTAAATATGGCTCCCAATCAAAGACAACGATAAACACCTGTCTCTGATTGAGAACCAATCCAGGCAACCATATACTTACCTAGACACTTAAAAGAACACAACCCCATAAATCTACAAAAACCCTAGACAAGCAAAACATAAATCACCCATGTCACACCCTGGCCAAACCAAAATAATAAAGAAAACAAAGATAACTAAGGCCAGGGCATGACATCGTGACAGAAACAAAATAGATTACAGGAAAAACAAAAATAAATGGAGGTACTTATTCAAGAATGATCAAGTGTAATATATTACAAAAATAAAGCCAAAATAGTGAAAAGTTCACATAGAAATGCTACCAAAAAGAATTTACAGAAACTCGTTACAACTGATGGAGTCATCCATGATTCCCAATGGATATTTTGAAAGAGGAAGCAAAATATTTTACACGTATGTTTTCTTTTCAGTTTCCTTCATTTCCACTGAATGGTATTAATGGAACGATGTATTTCCTAATAATCAAATCAAATTTTATTTGTCACATACACATGGTTAGCAGATGTTAATGCGAGTGTAGCGAAATGCTTGTGCTTCTAGTTCCGACAATGCAGTAATTGTTATGCTGGTGAATGAGGACCCAAAAGCGACTTAACAGAAACAGAGTCTTTATTCCAGTCTTTAACAAAAACGATAATCCTGGATATATCTCAGGTAAAGTCAAAACAGGAAAACTGAAATCCTCTAGTCAGTAGAGGGGAACTACTGGAGATGCGACCACAGACTGCAGGTCGCTTCGGGAAGGCCCAGGCCGTAGCTGATCTAGATACCTGCTCACACGCAGCATCTGAAGAAGGCAAAAACACGACAGGGCGGAACAAGGACACAGAACAGCAAACATCAAACAAGGATCCGACAAGGACAGAAGCGGAAACAGAGGGAGAAATAGGGACTCTAATCAGAGGGCAAAATAGGGGACAGGTGTGAAAGAGTAAATGAGGTAGTTAGGAGAATGAGGAACAGCTGGGAGCAGGAACGGAACGATAGAGAGAGAGAGAGCGAGAGAGGGAGAGAGGGAGGGGGAGAGAGAGAGGGATAGAAAGAGGGAAAGAACCTAATAAGACCAGCAGGGGGGAAACGAATAGAAGGAGAAGCACAGGGACAAGACATGACAATCAATGACAAAACATAACAGTACCCCCCCACTCACCGAGCGCCTCCTGGCGCACTCGAGGAGGAAACCTGGCGGCAACGGAGGAAATCATCAATCAACGAACGGTCCAGCACGTCCCGAGATGGAACCCAACTCCTCTCCTCAGGACCGTAACCCTCCCAATCCACTAATTACTGGTGACCACGTCCCCGAGAACGCATGTCCATGATCTTCCGTACCTTGTAAATAGGTGCGCCCTCGACAAGGACGGGGGGGGGAGACGAACGGGGGGCGCGAATAAAAGGCTTGACACAGGAGACATGGAAGACAGGGTGGACGCGACGAAGATGTCGCGGAAGAAGCAGTCGCACAGCGACAGGATTGACGACCTGAGAGACACGGAACGGACCAATGAACCGCGGAGTCAACTTGCGAGAAGCTGTCGTAAGGGGAAGGTTACGAGTGGAAAGCCACACTCTCTGACCGCGACAATACCTAGGACTCTTAATCCTACGTTTATTGGCGGCTCTCACAGTCTGCGCCCTGTAACGGCAAAGTGCAGACCTGACCCTCCTCCAGGTGCGCTCACAACGTTGGACAAAAGCCTGAGCGGAGGGAACGCTGGACTCGGCGAGCTGGGACGAGAACAGAGGAGGCTGGTACCCAAGACTACTCTGAAACGGAGATAGCCCGGTAGCAGACGAAGGAAGCGAGTTGTGAGCGTATTCTGCCCAGGGGAGCTGTTCTGCCCAAGACGCAGGGTTTCGAAAAGAAAGGCTGCGTAATATGCGACCAATCGTCTGATTGGCCCTTTCTGCTTGACCGTTAGACTGGGGATGAAAACCGGAAGAGAGACTGACGGAAGCACCAATCAAACGACAGAACTCCCTCCAAAACTGTGACGTGAATTGCGGACCTCTGTCTGAAACGGCATCTAACGGGAGGCCATGAATTCTGAACACATTCTCAATGATGATTTGTGCCGTCTCCTTAGCGGAAGGAAGCTTAGCGAGGGGAATGAAATGTGCCGCCTGTGACGACCCTCCCACTCTGTCTGCCGTATTCTGTCTTTGTTCTTGTTTCCTTATTAGGATGCCGGTGGGCGGAGTTGAGAGGGTCGTCAGCTATATGGGAAACACCTGGGCCAGGTGTCTCCCAGGATAAATAGACCTCTTCCACATTCATGGAGGAGACTCTCTCCATGCAGACACCTGTTGTAGATTCTGTTGTGGTTCTTGGTGGCCTTTTGTTTGTTTGCTTTGGCACCTTTCATCACCCTGCATTATCACATTCATGCATGCAAAACACTCACTTACACTACTGATTACTGATTACACACACCATTGTATATTATACTTAGTTACTTATTTAATAAATATAGATTTTGCTACTCCTTATCTCCACGTTGTCTCCCTTTGTTACGGGCTTTGAGCCGGTTCGTGACAAGTGGGGGCTCATCCGGGATCTTTGAACTATTGGTTTGGGAGACCGTGGAGGTACGTGTTTGGTTTGAATATGGTGTTTGAGTGTGATCGGCCCAGTATTGGTTGCCTTTGTTGTTTGGTTTGTGTGCTATGTTGGAGAGAGTATAATGGTTAGTTTCCAGGCCCTGCCTAGCCTGAACTCTTGTTCTACTTTCTGTTGGGACGTCAGTCTGAAGTGAGTAATCTGCTGTGTACCTCGGTGGGAGATTTGGGTAGGGTAGTGGAACTTGCTACCCGGAGCTATAGCCTTTTTCCCTGATAGGTTTAGCGACGTGTTTCATTTTTTGGAATATGTTGGGCATGGTTAATGTTTGTTATTTTTGTGTGGTGTCTGTGGACTGAGCAGTTGTCTCGGGGCACATCCGTGGCTTGGTGGAATTTGCCAGCATGCTGGGGAGTTCTATTTCCTTGCCAGCGGGCTACAGTGCGTAAATTCCCACCGCAAATCTGCACGAAGACTAGGGTTGAGTTATTGTAGGTTTTGGGGAAGCTCCATATCTCATCTCTCTTCTGTGGTGCTCAGGGTGATTGTCAATTCTCGGGTTGTGTTCTGGTGTGCTCAGCAGAAGGGAAAAGCGATAAAAAATTTTTGTGTGATTATGGCGTCTTATGTAGATAAGTTCATTCGCTCTCCATCAGAGGAATTGTTAGATTTAGGTACTAAAGAACAGCTGTTGAAGGTCGCGGAACACTACAAGGTTGAGATTAGTGCTAAACGTCTAAAGAATTCTATTAGGTTGATATTGAAAGCCAATCTGATGGAGAGTGGTATTCTTGAAGTTACCACCGGGCCAGCCTCTGCTGAGGATTTGTTGTCTCCCCATAACGTTACAATGGCCATTCCATCGGTTAGTCCTAGTAGCCTTCTTTTTGAACAGCAGAAAGAACTGCTTTTGTTACAGCTAGAGCATGATCGTGAGAAGCTAGAGCATGATCGTGAGAAGCTAGAGCATGATCGTGTGAAATATGAAAAGGAATTGGCATTTAAACAAGATATGGAGCGTGCTAAAATCAAGTTGCAACAAGAACGTATAGAGTTGGTTAGGGAAGGAAAGATCTCAGGGGAGAGTTGTTTTGGGAAGGTGACCCAGATTTACCTAGGGGTAGTTCCGCTTTTGGTCATGCCCCAGAGACATTTGATATTGTTGGGAACTTGCGGTTATTGCCTCGGTTTAATGAAAGGGACCCCGAGACATTCTTTTCGTTGTTTGAGCGGGTTGCTGACGCTAGGAGTTGGCCTGATTCTGACCGCACTTTAATGTTGCAGTGTGTGCTGACTGGTAAAGCGCAGGAAGCATATTCAGCTCTTAGTGTACACGACAGTGCCAGTTATGATAAAGTTAAAACAGCTGTGTTACAGATTTATGAATTGGTCCCTGAGGCTTACCGTCAACGATTTAGAACTTTAAAAAGGGACGATAACCAGACTCATGTTGAGTTTGCGCGACAGTTATCTTTACAGTTTAATCGCTGGTGTTCCGCCTCTGCAGTTGTGACTTTCCAAGGGCTGTGTGATCTGATTATGTTAGAGCAATTTAAGGACACAATTCCTGATCGTATTGCCACTTATATTAATGAACAGAAAGTAAAGAATGTTGCTGAAGCTGCGGTTTTGGCGGACGAGTATGTGTTGACTCACAAAAGTGTCTTTGCAAAACCCCGTATTCGGAAAGAGTGGGGGCATTCGGATAGATTTGGGCTTCGCTCACCGAGATACTTTGGTTCTCGGGCAGAGTTCTATTCAACTAGGGTTGAACCTGACTCCCATGGTAAGGCTGACTTTGGGCAGGAGTGTCACTACTGTCAAGGTTCAGGTCATTGGAAAAACGAATGTCCACTTCTCAGGTCAAAGGGTGCTTACGCTAAATCTAAGCCTGCTGCGTTAGCTGCACCTGTTCCACATCAGTTCATTCTTGACTCATTTCCTCAGGCCCAGGAGAATGTGAAAGTCCATATTGATCCAGACTATTTACCTTTCATTACAGAAGGTTTTGTGTCTATGTTAGGAAGTAAAGACCTAGTGCCAGTGAAGATCCTGAGAGACACAGGTGCCTCTGAATCATTTGTGTTGGAGTCTGTGTTACCCTTTTCTGCTGAGACTGATTCGGGGAATAGTGTTCTAATTAGGGGAATAGGTTTGAACACTCTGTCAGTTCCATTGCATAAACTGATGTTGGATTGTGGGCTGGTGAAGGGTGAAGTGCGTCCTGTTCGGGCTAAAGTGGTGGCTATTGATGCTTTTCCACCACCAACTACTAAAAAGGAACTGATGCGTTTCTTGGGCATGATTGGTTATTACCGTAGTTTTTGTAATAACTTCTCTACTGTGGTCGCTCCCTTGACAGATATGCTGAAAGCTAAGGCTGTTTACGTTTGGTCTACTCGTTGTCAACACGCTTTTGAAGATTCAAAGAGGTTGCTTACCTCAACTCCAGTGCTGGCTGCTCCTCGCATGGATTTGTCATTTACCTTGCAGGTGGATGCTAGTCATGTGGGGGCAGGTGCAGTTTTGCTGCAAGCAGATGTGTCTGGGATTGAGAGGCCTGTTAGTTTCTTTTCTAAAAAGTTTAACGATTATCAGTTGAACTATTCGGTTATTGAAAAGGAAGCGCTAGCACTCATTTGGGCGCTACAACACTTCGAAGTGTATGTCGGGTCGGGGTAGTACCTATTGTGGTCTACACCGACCATAACCCCTCACTTTTTTGAGGTCCATGATGTGTCCAAACCAGAGGATAATGCGATGGTGTTTATTTTTACAATCATTCCATCTCGATGTGAGGCACATCCGGGGGACTGAAAACGTGATTGCTGATGCGCTCTCTCGTGCGCCCTGTTCCTAATGTTTACGTGACTGACCATTGTTTCGTATTGTCATGTTCTCTCTGTCCTGTCTGCTCCCTCCTGGTCTTGTTTTCTTTCCTCTTAAATGTTGCTTCCTGTGCGAAGGTTGCTGAGGTCTGGGGAGGAGGTTGGCTGGGGCAAATTGTAAGTGTGAACACGTAAACCCTCATCAATTTGGGACGCGGAGGCCTGTGTCAATTTGGGACGCGGAGGCCTGTGTCAATTTGGGACGCGGAGGCCTGTGTCAATTTGGGACGCGGAGGCCTGTGTCAATTTGGGACGCGGAGGCCTGTGTCAATTTGGGACGCGGAGGCCTGTGTCAATTTGGGACGCGGAGGCCTGTGTCAATTTGGGACGCGGAGGCCTGTGTCAATTTGAGGACGCGGAGGCCTGTGTCAATTTGGGACGCGGAGGCCTGTGTCAATTTGGGACGCGGAGGCCTGTGTCAATTTGGGACGCGGGAGGCTGGTATGTTGTTCCGGGGTCCTTGTTGGTCCCCGGTTTTATGGGGGGGAATGTGACGACCCTCCCACTCTGTCTGCCGTATTCTGTCTTTGTTCTTGTTTCCTTATTAGGATGCCGGTGGGCGGAGTTGAGAGGGTCGTCAGCTATATGGGAAACACCTGGGCCAGGTGTCTCCCAGGATAAATAGACCTCTTCCACATTCATGGAGGAGACTCTCTCCATGCAGACACCTGTTGTAGATTCTGTTGTGGTTCTTGGTGGCCTTTTGTTTGTTTGCTTTGGCACCTTTCATCACCCTGCATTATCACATTCATGCATGCAAAACACTCACTTACACTACTGATTACTGATTACACACACCATTGTATATTATACTTAGTTACTTATTTAATAAATATAGATTTTGCTACTCCTTATCTCCACGTTGTCTCCCTTTGTTACGGGCTTTGAGCCGGTTCGTGACACGCCTTAGAGAACCTATCGACAACCGTAAGAATCACAGTCTTCCCCGCAGACGAAGGCAGACCGGTAATAAAGTCTAAGGCGATGTGAGACCATGGTCGAGAAGGAATGGGAAGCGGTCTGAGATGACCGGCAGGAGGAGAGTTACCTGACTTAGTCTGCGCGCAGTCCGAACAAGCAGCCACGAAACGGCGCGTGTCACGCTCCTGAGTAGACCACCAAAACCGCTGGCGAATAGAAGCAAGCATACCCCGAACCCCGGGGTGGCCAGCTAACTTGGCAGAGTGAGCCCAATGAAGAACAGCCAGACGAGTAGAGACAGGAACGAAAAGAAGGTTACTAGGACAAGCGCGCGGCGACGCAGTGTGAGTGAGTGCTTGCCTTACCCGTCTCTCAATTCCCCAGACAGTCAACCCGACAACACGCCCTTCAGGGAGAATCCCCTCGGGGTCGGTAGAAGCTACAGAAGAACTAAAGAGACGGGATAAGGCATCAGGCTTGGTGTTCTTATTTCCCGGGCGATAAGAAATAACGAACTCGAAACGAGCGAAAAACAATGCCCAACGAGCTTGACGTGCATTGAGTCGTTTGGCAGAACGGATGTACTCAAGGTTCTTATGGTCAGTCCAAACGACAAAAGGGACGGTCGCCCCCTCCAACCACTGTCGCCATACGCCTAGGGCTAAGCGGATGGCGAGCAGTTCGCGGTTACCCACATCATAGTTGCGTTCCGATGGCGACAGGCGATGAGAAAAATACGCGCAAGGATGGACCTTATCGTCAGAATGGAAGCGCTGGGACAGAATGGCTCCCACGCCCACCTCTGAAGCGTCAACCTCGACAATGAATTGTTTAGTGACGTCAGGAGTAACAAGGATAGGAGCGGATGTAAAACACTTCTTGAGGAGATCAAAAGCTCCCTGGGCGGAACCGGACCACTTAAAGCACGTCTTGACAGAAGTAAGAGCTGTGAGAGGGGCAGCCACTTGATCGAAATTACGAATGAAACGCCGATAGAAATCTGCGAAACCGAGAAAGCGCTGCAACTCGACACGTGACTTAGGAACGGGCCAATCGCTGACAGCCTGGACCTTAGCGGGATCCATCTGAATGCCTTCAGCGGAAATAACAGAACCTAGAAATGTGACAGAGGAGACATGAAAGGCGCACTTCTCAGCCTTCACATAGAGACAATTCTCTAAAAGGCGCTGGAGTACACGTCGAACGTGCTGAACATGAATCTCGAGTGACGGTGAAAAAATCAGGATATCGTCAAGGTAAACGAAAACAAAGATGTTCAGCATGTCTCTCAGTACATCATTAACTAATGCCTGAAAGACAGCTGGAGCATTAGCGAGACCGAACGGCAGAACCCGGTATTCAAAATGCCCTAACGGAGTGTTAAACGCCGTTTTCCACTCGTCCCCCTCTCTGATGCGCACGAGATGGTAAGCGTTACGAAGGTCCAACTTAGTAAAGAACCTGGCTCCCTGCAGAATCTCGAAGGCTGACGACATAAGAGGAAGCGGATAACGATTCTTAACCGTTATGTCATTCAGCCCTCGATAATCCACGCAGGGGCGCAGGGTACCGTCCTTCTTCTTAACAAAAAAAACCCCGCTCCGGCGGGAGAGGAAGAAGGCACCACGGTACCGGCGTCGAGAGAAACAGACAGATAATCCTCGAGAGCCTTACGTTCGGGAGCTGACAGAGAGTATAGTCTACCCCGAGGGGAGTGGTCCCCGGAAGGAGATCAATACAACAATCATACGACCGGTGAGGAGGAAGGGAGTTGGCTCTGGACCGACTGAAGACCGTGCGCAGATCATGATATTCCTCCGGCACTCCTGTCAAATCACCAGGTTCCTCCTGAGAAGAGGGGACAGAAGAAACAGGAGGGATAGCAGACATTAAACACTTCACATGACAAGAAACGTTCCAGGATAGGATAGAATTACTAGACCAATTAATAGAAGGATTATGACATACTAGCCAGGGATGACCCAAAACAACAGGTGTAAAAGGTGAACGAAAAATCAAAAAGGAAATGGTCTCACTGTGGTTACCAGATACTGTGAGGGTTAAAGGTAGTGTCTCACATCTGATACTGGGGAGAAGACTACCATCTAAGGCGAACATGGGCGTGGGCTCCCCTAACTGTCTGAGAGGACTGTCATGTTTCCGAGCCCATGCTTCGTCCATAAAACAACCCTCAGCCCCAGAGTCTATCAAGGCACTGCAGGAAGCTGCCGAACCGGTCCAGCGTAGATGGACCGACAAGGTAGTACAGGATCTTGATGGAGAGACCTGAGTTGTAGCGCTCACCAGTAGCCCTCCGCTTACTGATGAGCTCTGGCTTTTACTGGACATGAAATGACAAAATGTCCAGCAGAACCGCAATAGAGGCAGAGGCGGTTGGTGATTCTCCGTTCCCTCTCCTTATTCGAGATGCGAATACCTCCCAGCTGCATGGGCTCAGTCTCTGAGCCGGTGGGAGGAGATGGTTGAGATGCGGAGAGGGGGAACACCGTTAACGTGAGCTCTCTTCCACGAGCTCGGTGACGAAGATCTACCCGTCGTTCTATGCGGATGGCGAGTGCAATCAAAGAATCCACGCTGGAAGGAACCTCCTGGGAGAGAATCTCATCTTTAACCTCAGCGTGGAGTCCCTCCAGAAAACGAGCGAGCAACGCCGGCTCGTTCCAGTCACTGGAGGTAGCAAGAGTGCGAAACTCTATAGAGTAATCCGTTATGGATCGATCACCTTGACATAGGGAAGCCAGGGCCCTGGAAGCCTCCTTCCCAAAAACTGAACGATCAAAAACCCGTATCATCTCCTCTTTAAAGTTCTGAAACTCGTTAGTACACTCAGCCCTTGCCTCCCAGATAGCTGTGCCCCACTCCCGAGCCCGACCAGTAAGGAGTGATATGACGTAGGCGATCCGAGCTCTCTCTCTTGAGTATGTGTTGGGCTGGAGAGAGAACACAATATCACACTGGGTGAGAAAGGAGCGGCACTCAGTGGGCTGCCCAGAGTAACATGGTGGGTTATTAACCCTAGGTTCCGGAGACTCGGAAGACCAGGAAGCAGCCGGTGGCACGAGACGAAGACTCCGAAACTGTCCTGAGAGGTCGGCGACCTGAGCGGCCAGGGTCTCAACGGCATGACGAGCAGCAGACAATTCCTGCTCGTGTCTGCCGAGCATCGCTCCCTGGATCTCGACGGCTGAGTTGCGAGAATCCGTAGTCGCTGGGTCCATTCTGGGTCGGATCCTTCTGTTATGCTGGTGAATGAGGACCCAAAAGCGACTTAACAGAAACAGAGTCTTTATTCCAGTCTTTAACAAAAACGATAATCCTGGATATATCTCAGGTAAAGTCAAAACAGGAAAACTGAAATCATCTAGTCAGTAGAGGGGAACTACTGGAGATGCGACCACAGACTGCAGGTCGCTTTTCGGGAAGGCCCAGGCCGTAGCTGATCTAGATACCTGCTCACACGCAGCATCTGAAGAAGGCAAAAACACGACAGGGCGGAACAAGGACACAGAACAGCAAACATCAAACAAGGATCCGACAAGGACAGAAGCGGAAACAGAGGGAGAAATAGGGACTCTAATCAGAGGGCAAAATAGGGGACAGGTGTGAAAGAGTAAATGAGGTAGTTAGGAGAATGAGGAACAGCTGGAGCAGGAACGGAACGATAGAGAGAGAGAGCGAGAGAGCGAGAGAGGGAGAGGGAGGGGGAGAGAGAGGGATAGAAAGAGGGAAAGAACCTAATAAGACCAGCAGGGGGAAACGAATAGAAGGAGAAGCACAGGGACAAGACATGACAATCAATGACAAAACATGACAGTAATAACCAACAAGTAATCTAACTAACAATTCCTAAACTACTGTCTTATACACAGTGTAAGGGGATAAATAATATGTACATAAGGATATATGAATGAGTGATGGTACAGAGCAGCATAGGCAAGATACAGTAGATGGTATTGAGTACAGTATATACATATAAGATGAGTATGTAAACAAAGTGGCATAGTTAAAGTGGTTAGTGATACATGTATTACATAAGGATGCAGTCGATGATATAGAGTACAGTATATACGTATGCATATGAGATGAATAATGTAGGGTAAGTAACATTATATAAGGTAGCATTGTTTAAAGTGGCTAGTGATATATTTACATCATTCCCATCAATTCCCATTATTAAAGTGGCTGGTGTTGAGTCAGTGTCAGTGTGTTGGCAGCGGCCACTCAATGTTAGTGGTGGCTGTTTAACAGTCTGATGGCCTTGAGATAGAAGCTGTTTATCAGTCTCTCTGTCCCAGCTTTGAATCACCTGTACTAACCTCGCCTTCTGGATGATAGCGGGGTGAACAGGCAGTAGCTCGGGTGGTTGATGTCCTTGATGATCTTTATGGCCTTCCTGTAACATCGGGTGGTGTAGGTGTCCTGGAGGGCAGGTAGTTTGCCCCCGGTGATGCGTTGTGCAGACCTCACTACCCTCTGGACAGCCTTACGGTTGAGGGCGGAGCAGTTGCCGTACCAGGCGGTGATACAGCCCGCCAGGATGCTCTCGATTGTGCGTCTGTAGAAGTTTGTGAGTGCTTTTGGTGACAAGCCGAATTTCTTCAGCCTCCTGAGGTTGAAGAGGCGCTGCTGCGCCTTCTTCACGATGCTGTCTGTGTGAGTGGACCAATTCAGTTTGTCTGTGATGTGTATGCCGAGGAACTTAAAACTTGCTACCCTCTCCACTACTGTTCCATCGATGTGGATAGGAGGGTGTGCCCTCTGCTGTTTCCTGAAGTCCACAATCATCTCCTTAGTTTTGTTGACGTTGAGTGTGAGGTTATTTTCCTGACACCACACTCCGAGGGCCCTCACCTCCTCCCTGTAGGCCGTCTCGTCGTTGTTGGTAATCAAGCCTACCACTGTTGTGTCGTCCGCAAACTTGATGATTGAGTTGGAGGCGTGCGTGGCCACGCGGTGGGTGAACAGGGAGTACAGGAGAGGGCTCAGAACGCACCCTTGTGGGGCCCCAGTGTTGAGGATCAGAGGGGAGGAGATGTTGTTACCTACCCTCACCACCTGGGGGCGGCCCGTCTGGAAGTCCAGTACCCAGTTGCACAGGGCGGGGTCGAGACCCAGGGTCTCGAGCTTGATGACGAGCTTGGAGGGTACTATGGTGTTGAATGCCGAGCTGTAGTCGATGAACACCATTCTCACATAGGTATTCCTCTTGTCCAGATGGGTTAGGGCAGTGTGCAGTGTGGTTGAGATTGCATCGTCTGTGGACCTATTTGGGTGGTAAGCAAATTGGAGTGGGTCTAGGGTGTCAGGTAGGGTGGAGGTGATATGGTCCTTGACTAGTCTCTCAAAGCACTTCATGATGACGGAAGTGAGTGCTACGGGGCGGTAGTTGTTTAGCTCAGTTACCTTAGCTTTCTTGGGAACAGGAACAATGGTGGCCCTCTTGAAGCATGTGGGAACAGCAGACTGGTATAGGGATTGATTGAATATGTCCGTAAACACACCGGCCAGCTGGTCTGCGCATGCTCTGAGGGCGCGGCTGGGGATGCCGTCTGGGCCTGCAGCCTTGCGAGGGTTAACACGTTTAAATGTCTTACTCACCTCGGCTGTAGTGAAGGAGAGACCGCATGTTTTCGTTGCAGGCCGTGTCAGTGGCACTGTATTGTCCTCAAAGCGGGCAAAAAAGTTATTTAGTCTGCCTGGGAGCAAGACATCCTGGTCCGTGACTGGGCTGGATTTCTTCCTGTAGTCCGTGATTGACTGTAGACCCTGCCACATGCCTCTTGTGTCTGAGCCATTGAATTGAGATTCTACTTTGTCTCTGTACTGACGCTTAGCTTGTTTGATAGCCTTGCGGAGGGAATAGCTGCACTGTTTGTATTTGGTCATGTTACCAGACACCTTGCCCTGATTAAAAGCAGTGGTTCGCGCTTTCAGTTTCACGCGAATGCTGCCATCAATCCACGGTTTCTGGTTAGGGAATGTTTTAATCGTTGCTATGGGAACGACATCTTCAACGCACGTTCTAACGAACTCGCACACCGAATCAGCGTATTCGTCAATATTGTTATCTGACGCAATACGAAACATATCCCAGTCCACGTGATGGAAGCAGTCTTGGAGTGTGGAGTCAGCTTGGTCGGACCAGCGTTGGACAGACCGCAGCGTGGGAGCCTCTAGTTTTAGTTTCTGTCTGTAGGCAGGGATCAGCAAAATGGAGTCGTGGTCAGCTTTTCCGAAAGGGGGGGCGGGGCAGGGCTTATATGCGTCGCGGAAGTTAGAGTAACAATGATCCAAGGTTTTTCCACCCCTGGTTGCGCAATCGATATGCTGATAAAATTTAGGGAGTCTTGTTTTCAGATTAGCCTTGTTAAAATCCCCAGCTACAATGAATGCAGCCTCCGGATAAATTGTTTCCAGTTTGCAAAGAGTTAAATAAAGTTCGTTCAGAGCCATCGATGTGTCTGCTTGGGGGGGGGGGGGGGGATATATACGGCTGTGATTATAATCGAAGAGAATTCTCTTGGTAGATAATGCGGTCTACATTTGATTGTGAGGAATTCTAAATCAGGTGAACAGAAGGATTTGAGTTCCTGTATGTTTCTTTCATCACACCATGTCTCGTTAGCCATAAGGCATACGCCCCCGCCCCTCTTCTTACCAGAAAGGTGTTTGTTTCTGTCGGCGCGATGCGTGGAGAAACCTGTTGGCTGCACCGCTTCGGATAGCGTCTCTCCAGTGAGCCATGTTTCCGTGAAGCACAGAACGTTACAGTCTCTGATGTCCCTCTGGAATGCTACCCTTGCTCAGATTTCATCAACCTTGTTGTCTAGAGACTGGACATTGGCAAGAAGAATGCTAGGGAGTGGTGCACGGTGTGCCTGTCTCCGGAGTCTAACCAGAAGACCGCCTCGTTTCCCTCATTTTCAGAGTCGTTTTTTTGGGTCGCTGCATGCGATCTATTCCGTTGTCCTGATTGTAAGGCAGAACACAGGATCCGCGTCGCGAAAAACATATTCTTGGTCGTACTGATGGTGAGTTATCGCTGATCTTATATTCAGTAGTTCTTCTCGACTGTATGTAATGAAACCTAAGATGACCTGGGGTACTAATGTAAGAAATAACACGGGAAAAAAAACTGCATAGTTACCTAGGAACGTGAAGCGAGGCAGTCATCTCTGTCGGCGCCGGAAGTACAAATATAAGTACAAATATAATAATAATGTTAACATTATGTACTGCAACCCCAGATGTAAAATAGAAAACAATTGTTACTTCTCAGAAAGTATTGAGCTTTTAAGAGGAGTAAAACAAGGCTGTCCATTGTCTCCATACATATTTACTATGGCCAATGAAATGCTAGCTATTAAAATGAGATCCAATAAGAATATCAAGGGGTTAGAAATCTCAAAAAATATCAATTGAACTTGCTAGAATTCATTTCAATAGAAAGTTAGCAAAAATAGATACGATTCTGCAACCATGGAGAGGTAAATGCATGTCTATCTATTGGAAAAATCACATTGATTAACTCTTTGGTCCTATCACAGTTTACTTACTTACTAATGGCCCTGCTTACTCCAGATGACTCGATCATATGAGCAAAATATATTTAATTGTATTTGGAATGATAAGCCAGACACATTTAAACATGCCCACTTACAGTTGAAGTCGGAAGTTTACATACACCTTAGCCAAATACATTTAAAATCAGGTTTTAGCAATTCCTGACATTTAATCATAGTAAAAATTCCCTGTCTTGTGTCAGTTAGGATCACCACTTTATTTTAAGAATGTGAAATGTCAGAATAATACTAGAAAAAATGATTTATTTCAGCTTTTATTTCTTTCATCACATTCCCAGTAGGACAGACGTTTACATACACTCAATTAGTATTTGGTAGCATTGCCTGCATTGCCTTTAAATTGTTTAACTTAGGTCAAATGTTTTGGGTAGCCTTCCACAAGCTTTCCACAATAAGTTGGGTGAAATTGGTCCATTCCTCCTGACAGAGCTGGTGTAACTGAGTCAGGTTTGTAGGCCTCCTTGCTCGTACACACTTTTTCAGTTCTGCCCACACAATTTCTATAGAATGGAGAGCAGGGCTTTGTGATGGCCACTCCAATACCTTGAATTTGTTGTCCTTAAGCCATTTTGCCACAACTTTGGAAGTGTTCTTGGGGTCATTGACCATTTGGAAAAGCCACTTGCGACCAAGCTTCAACTTCCTGACTGATGTCTTGAGATGCTGCTTCAATATATCTAGATCATTTCCCTGACTCATGGTGCCATCTATTTTGTGAAGTGCACCAGTCCCTCCTGCAGCAAAGCACCCCCACAATATGATGCTGCCACCCCCATGCTTCAAGGTTGGGATGGTGTTCTTCGGCTTGCAAGCCTCCCCCTTTTCCCTCCAAACATAACGATGGTCATTATGGCCAAACAGTTCTAATTTTGTTTCGTCAGACCAGAGAACATTTCTCCAAAAAGTATCATCTTTGTCCCCATGTGCAGTTGCAAACTGTAGTCTGGCTTTTTTTATGGCTGTTTTTGGAGTAGTGGCTTCTTCTTTGCTGAGCGGCTGTTCAGGTTCTGTCAATATAGGACTCATTTTACTGTGGATATAGGTACTTTTGTACCTGTTTATTCCATCATCTTTACAAGGTCCTATGCTGTTGTTCTGGGATCTATTTGCGCTTTTCGCACAAAATTCCCTTAATCTCTAGGAGACAGAATGTGTCTCCTTCCTGAGCGGTATGACGGCTGTGTGGTCCCATGGTGTTTATACTTGTGTACTATTGTTTGTACAGACAAACAAGGTACCTTCAGGTATTTGGAAATTGCTCCCAAGGATGAACCAGGCTTGTGGAGGTTTACAATTTTTTGTCTGTGGTCTTGGCTGATTTCTTTTGATTTTCCCATGACGTCAAGCAAAGAGGCACTGAGCTTGAAATACATTCACAGGTACACCTCCAATTGACTCAAATGATGTCAATTAGCCTATCAAAAGCTTCTAAAGCCATGACATCATTTTCTTGAATTTTCAAGCTGTTTAAAGGCACTGTCAACTTAGTGTATGTAAACTTCTGATCTACTGGAATTGTGATACAGTGAATGATAAGTGAAATAATCTGTTTGGAAACAATTGTTGGAAAGATTACTTGTGTCATGCACACAGCAGATGTCCTAACCGACTTGCCAAAACTATAGTTTGTGAACAAGTAATTTGTGGAGTGGTTGAAAAACTAGTTTTAATGACTCCAACCTAAGTGTATGTAAACTTCTGACTTCAACTGTATATAATGAATATGAATTTGGAGGGCTAAAACTATTCAATATTAAAGCTTTAAACCTCTCACTAAAAGTGTCACTTATACATAAATGATACTTCGTCCCAAAATGGTTCTCCAGTAGATTATTAAGAAAGGCTCATCCTTTGTTCAAAAATGGCCTTTTGGCATTTATACAGATTACAACTTCTCCTTTCCGTCTAATTGAAAATGACATTTTTTATCACGTTTCAGATAAGACCCAAATGCAGACTGTGTCGAAGTAACAATGTTTATTACAGCAACAGGGGCAGGCAAACGACAGGTCAAGGCAGGCAGTGGTCGATAATCCAGAGTAGTGGGGCAAAGGTACAGGATGTCAGGCAGGCTCAGGGTCAGGGTGGGCAGAAAAGGTCAAAACCGAGAAAACAGGAACAATAGGCAAGACAGGAGCAGGGGGGAAAACACTGGTGGGTTTGATGAACAAAACGAACTGGCACAGACAGACTGAAAACACAGGTATAAGTAGCCAGGGGATAAGGGGGAAGATGGGCGACACCTGGAGGTGGGAGGAGACGAGCACAAGGACCGGTGAAACAGATCAGGGCATGATCATTTTATTTCAAGTATTGTCCTTTCTTAAACAAGCCATACAAATGTGGTTACAATTTCAATTTTATCCTCCAGAAAAGATAGAACAAATATTACAACAAATGTTATGGTTAAGCTCAAATATACTGATGAATAAAAAACATTCTTTATGGAAACAATGTTAAAAATGTGTATTATATGTAATGATATTATGAATAGAAACAGAGGAGTTATGTCACATATGTAGCTAACGAAAATATATGGGAATATCTGCTCAATCCAGCAGCATTACCACATAAATGGAGGAGGCAAGTGGAATATGGAGAAGGTAGGGAACTTATTTGCCTGCCATTCAAATTGGATACAAATTGGCTGAAAGGAATTGGCATAAATAGAAAAATATACCAGTTTCATTTGAGGACAAAAATATTGACAACTGTGCCGTAAAATAAATGGGAAGAGATTTTCGATGTATCGATGCCTGTCACGATTTCCGCCGAAATCGTTGTTTTGTCTTATTAGTTGCACCTGTGTCTATTTGTGTGCTTGATGGGCTTCCTTATTTAAAGTATGTTTACCCGCCCTTGTTTTGTGCGGGATTATTCTTGTGTGCGTTATTTAGGCGTGTTCTAGACCTGGTACCCTGTGTTTTGGGTGGTCCATTTATTTCCGCACCCTGTGTTGTGGGTCTTGCTTTTGTGCCATATTAAAGTGCACTTTTCCATGTGGAACTCTGCTCTCTGCGCCTGATTCTTCCTCACACACCTAGTCCCGCGTGACAATTCCATGGCACATGGTTTATGAACTAGTACAAAAAAATAACACTTTATTCAACACCTAAGAGTTTTCCAATTTAAATGATTATATACAATTCTTGCCACCATCAGAATGCTATATATATAAATATATATATATGGGGCATACAACAATCTCAGCTCTGTAGATTTCGCTGTGAAGAGAGAATCAATAGATAATTTATTCTGGTATTACCCCTATTTAGCTTGTTTCTGGTCACAGGTTCAGGAATGGTTAAAAAAATCAGGACATGCACATAAAATTAACCTTACAAATAGCATTGTTGGGCGATTTGGAAAGCCATAGTTAGTCAATAAATAATCTAATAATACTCATACGAAAGATTTTCATCTTTAGCTCACAATCTGTGGATACTATATGATCAGACAGTTACAAAAATTATGTAAAAACATCACAGCACAATTGAAAAATATATGGCACATGGAAACCAAACGAGGGTGGTCTATGGTGATAGGTGGGATGGGCTGAGAGTGATAGGTGGTGATAGGTGGGATGGGCTGAGAGTGATAGGTGGTGATAGGTGGGATGGGCTGAGAGTGGCTAAGGGGTGGGATTAAAGAGTTTATATTTGGTAATGTATTATTGTTATGTGACTGCTTTATATAAAAGTACCAGGTATATCAAATGTGTATGTAAATGTATGTATATGTAGCAGAAAATCTGTTTAAAAAATATATATATAAATAGTTTTTTTGTTATTTACATTTTTTGTTATCAACCCATCCACTACCCCTCCCCATATATACACTGCTCAAACAAATAAAGGGAACACTAAAATAACATCCTAGATCTGAATGAATGAAATATTCTTATTAAATACTTTTTTCTTTACATAGTTGAATGTGCTGACAACAAAATCACACAAAAATTATCAATGGAAATCAAATTTATCAACCCATGGAGGTCTGGATTTGGAGTCGCACTCAAAATTAAAGTGGAAAACCACACTACAGGCTGATCCAACTTTAATGTAATGTCCTTAAAACAAGTCAAAATGAAGCTCAGTAGTGTGTGTGGCCTCCACGTGCCTCTATGACCTCCCTACAACGCCTGGGCATGCTCCTGATGAGGTGGCGGATGGTCTCCTGAGGGATCTCCTCCCAGACCTGGACTAAAGCATCCGCCAACTCCTGGACAGTCTTTGGTGCAACGTGGCGTTGGTGGATGGAGCGAGACATGATGTCCCAGATGTGCTCAATTGGATTCAGGTCTGGGGAACGGGCGGGCCAGTCCATAGCATCAATGCTTTCCTCTTGCAGGAACTGCTGACACACTCCAGCCACATGAGGTCTAGCATTGTCTTGCATTAGGAGGAACCCAACCGCACCAGCATATGGTCTCACAAGGGGTCTGAGGATCTCATCTCGGTACCTAATGGCAACCAGGCTGCCTCTGGCGAGCACATGGAGTGCTGTGCGGCCCCCCAAAGAAATGCCACCCCACACCATGACCGACCCACCGCCAAACCGGTCATGCTGGAGGATGTTGCAGGCAGCAGAACGTTCTCCACGGCATCTCCAGACTCTGTCACGTCTGTCACGTGCTCAGTGTGAACCTGCTTTCATCTGTGAAGAGCACAGGGCGCCAGTGGCGAGTTTGCCAATCTTGGTGTTCTCTGGCAAATGCCAAACGTCCCTCATGGTGTTGGGCTGTAAGCACAACCCCCACCTGTGGACGTCAGGCCCTCATACCACCCTCATGGAGTCTTTCTGACCGTTTGAGCAGACACATGCACATTTGTGGCCTGCTGGAGGTCATTTTGCAGGGCTCTGGCAGTGCTCCTCCTTGCACAAAGGCAAAGGTAGTGGTCCTGCTGCTGGGATGTTGCCCTCCTACGGCCTCCTCCACGTCTCCTGATGTACTGGCCTGTCTCCTGGTAGCGCCTCCATGCTCTGGACACTACGCTGACAGACACAGCAAACCTTCTTGCCACAGCTCGCATTGATGTGCCATCCTGGATGAGCTGCACTACCTGAGCCACTTGTGTGGGTTGTAGACTCTGTCTCATGCTACCACTAGAGTGAAAGCACTGCCAGCATTCAAAAGTGACCAAAACATCAGCCAGGAAGCATAGGAACTGAGAAGTGGTCTGTGGTTACCACCTGCAGAACCACTCCTTTATTGGGGGTGTCTTGCTAATTGCCTATAATTTCCACCTGTTGTCTATTCCATTTGCACAACAGTATGTGACATTTATTGTCAATCAGTGTTGCTTCCTAAGTGGACATTTTGATTTCACAGAAGTGTGATTGACTTGGAGTTACATTGTGTTGTTTAAGTGTTCCCTTTTTTGACCAGTGTATATATATATATATTTGTCATCAGAAGATGGGGAGGGGTAGTGGATGGGTTGATAATAAAACTAATTTAAAAAATAAAAAAAACTATGCAGTTCAAAAAATAGAGATAAGAAAATATTTACTAAATAAACTAAAGTAAAAATAAAATGTAACAATAAAATAACAATAACGAGGCTATATATAGGGGGGTTCTGGTACCGAGTCAATGTGTGAGGGTACAGGTTAGTCGAGATAATTTGTACATGTAGGTAGGGTAAAGTGACTATGCATAGATAATAAACCGTGAGTAGCAGCAGTGTAAAAACAAGGGGGGTGGGGGGGTCAATGTAAATCGTCTGGGTGGCCATTTGATTAATTGTTCAGCCATCTTTTGGCTTGGGGGTAGAAGCTGTTGAGGAGCCTTTTGGACCTGGACTTGGCGCTCTGTAACCGCTTAGGGTGCGGTAGCAGAAAGAACAGTCTATGACTTGGGGTGACTGGAGTCTTTGACAATATTTTGGGCCTTCCTCTGACACCACCTAGTATATTGGTCCTGGATGGCAGGAAGCTTGGCCCCAAGACATACTGGGCCGTACGCACAACCTTCTATATAGTGCCTTATGGTCGGATGCCGAGAGGTTGCTATGATGTAACCGGTCAGGATGCACTCAATAGTGCAGCTGTATAACCTTTTCAGGACCTGGGGGCCCCATGCCTAATATTTTCCTGAGGGGGAAAAGGCGTTGTTGTGCTCTCTTCACGACTCTCTCCGTGTGTTTGGACCATGATAGTTTGTTGGTGATGTGGACACCAAGGAACTTGAAACGCTGGAGACGTGAAACTTCATGTGTGATATCATCACATGAAGTGCTTTCACATATTGAAATCATGTTTTTCCACAACTGTCATAAACATGAAACATGACTCAAACATGAAATAGTACCTTTGCCACACTCGGATAGAAAAGAACCAGAGCTGTGTTTTGTCGCAATGTAATCCCAACACCCAGAACCAAATCTCAGCTACGAGAGACTAGCTACAATATAATTTTTTATTTTACCTTTATTTAACTAGGCAAGTCAGTTAAGAACAAAATCTTATTTTCAATGACGGCCTAGGAACAGTGGGTTAGCTGCCTGTTCATGGGCAGAACGACAGATTTGTACCTTGTCAGCTCGGTGATTTGAACTTGCAACCTTTTCGCTACAAGTCCAACTCTCTAACCACTAGGCTACCCTGCAAGTTCAAAGAGCATTGCAGCGAAAATGGAATATAAACTTCTTTGAATTGGTCAGAATCAAGGTAGAGTTAGTATCGACCTTCTACTATGGCTTGATCGAGAGGCACTCACAGGTGATAATATACCATGTTATTAAGTCCACAGATTGATAAAATCCCAAGTAGATAAAACCATAAGTGGAAGTGGAGTGAAAGAATAAGCTGCCAAAGAATAGCATACCTAACCGCATAGTCAATGTGTACAACACAGAGTCAACACAACACCAAGAATAATCTATTCCATCTGTCAGAGTAGATTGTTTATTTATTTAACTAGGCAAGTCAGTTAAGAACAAATTCTGATTGACAATGACGGCCTACCCCGGCTAAACCCTAACGACGCTGAGCCAATTGTGTGCCGTCCTATGGGACTCCCAATCACGGCCGGTTGTGATACAGCCTGGACTCCAACCAGGGTCTGTAGTGACGCCTCTAGCACTGAGATGCAGTGCCTTGGACCGCTGCGCCACTCGGGAGCCAAATCATACCAACAACATTCTGTTGACCTATAGTCATATTATACTGAATGTTAACGCACAGCAAATATATGAATCCAAATGAACTTCATCTTACCTTAAAGACAGCAGCCACTTCAGTAAACCTGGGACTTCAAACGGAAATCAATAAGGACCTGAACCTTCTTTGTACTGTGTGTGTGTGTGTGTGTGTGTGTGTGTGTGTGTGTGTGTGTGTGTGTGTGTGTGTGTGTGTGTGTGTGTGTGTGTGTGTGTGTGTGTGTGTGTGTGTGTGTGTGTGTGTGTGTGTGTGTGTGTGTGTGTGTGTGTGTGTGTGTGTGTGTGTGTGTGTGTGTGTGTGTGTGTGCGTGTGTGTGCGTGTGTGCGTGTGCGTGTGTGCGCGTGGATGCGCGTGTGTGTGAATATAGAAGACCTGAGTGTATGTGTACTGTGTTAATATGTCTCTTAGGTGTGCTATGGGACTGAGGGTTAAGGTAACAGGTTTATGGCAACCCTTTGCTGTTTAAAGGCACAGCACCTGAGCTGCCATGGCCATGATGAGGCCAAAGACAATGGTAAAGTTACTGTATCATGCTGTCTTAGCATTAGAATAAGACCTATCGGGGCATGTTTTAGACAACAAAATGACATGGACTTAGTTTGTTACTCCTCTTAATGCTCTTCGTAGCACATTCCGTAGTCATCTTTTTTTCTATTGTTGGTTTCTAGATTAGCATGAGAATATTGGAGGAGATTTAACTTTATCTGAAGTGGGTTAAGGTTTTATAATTGTAAAAGGAGTTACAATCGGAAAAGTTCATTTGGAAAAGCATTTATTGAAAGACATGTCAATAAAACATTGTTCAATCTAAAAGGATGTACTAAATATCAAAATGAAACTCGAACTGAAAACATGAACAAGTTGAAAAGCACTTTCAGATTTTTCAATATCATGACATCACTACAGTCAAACATTTTCACCACGTGATAGAATTCAGACAAATGTTGTTGTTTTTTGTATGAATTTTCTCAATAATCCATATATTACTTCATCTTAGTTTGAATATTACAAAATATATTAGTGCAATTCTAATTAAGAGACCAATATCATCCCGCAGAGCCAAAAACTGCAGCAGCAATACAGTGCCTGGTTCCATTGACAAAGAAACAGATGCAACTTTACCACATCATTTTGCAGCGTTCCGGGGTGGTCCTAGTGAGCACAACAGCGAGGCCAATCTAGTTCACATACTGGTACTACAGTACTTGTAAAACAATACTTAACAGGACATAGAGCTATTATATAACTTGCAAAGCATTTTCCCTCTTTACCAAGTATTCACTACCTTCATGGGTAATCAGCAAGCCGACTTTGAATCTTGTATCTAGTCTTGGTTGAAAGATAGCAGATACTAAGTCGTCCTACCTAGTGACCCTCTTGGTAATATATAGCTAGCCCCTCGCGCTATAAAGTGGCTATATTTCAGAATCCTGTTATCGTTCCTTGTATAAATATTGCTTTATATTCCGTTCACATTACTTTGACCTGTAGAGGTCAGTAGAGGTCTTTCTACAAAGCTAATAGTTGACTATGTCCCCATCGAGAAACAACCCAACAAATACTAGCCCTAAACTCTGGTGGTTGACATTCCATCTGGCCTATCAAAGGGACAGGTAAAGCTACAATAGCTATTGATTTTTTTACCAATGATGTGAATAGGTCTGATTATACCTGTCCAATTATTCCTGGTCAACATAAAGTGCCTAGGTAGACTTAGGGTATAGGGTTAGGGGTCGTTTGTGGACAGAGCCTACTTTCCCTTTTCATATTACAGGTAGAATAAGTGAAATGACATTGCCACAGATATTGTGATAAGCGAGATGCACGACTCTGCTCTCACACAGTCACACACAGAATCTGCGCATGTGCAGCACGGGTTCGCTTCACACTTTTACAACACGGTAGCCACAAGACCAAAACAGAGGACAAAGTTGAGCCTCGGGCTTCAACACTCTTAGTTGTAGAGGAAATTGACCCACTATGCTGTTTACATTCTGCGTATACGTCATATCGCTGAGTCTACCTTTAAGTGGTCTAATATCTTAGCTGGAGGAGGAATCTACGTAGTTCCCAGGGAAGAATCCCTCTACTCCGTTGAGCAGTCCCTCACACCAGCCATCTTCATTCCTCTTGATCAGGTAGATGACTTCTCCCTGCAGGAACACCAGGTCTCCAGGCTTCCCTGAGTTGTAGCTGTACAGCGCCACCACTGGGAGGGAAAGTGAATTGCAATGAGACAACCAAGACAAAACACAAATATAGACCAAATATTATGGTATGATTGGGTCAGACATTGAATAAGTACTGTAAAAGTATGCATGCAATTCGGGCCATGACGGCATTTAGTAATTTATCAATTGGTGAATACGCATGGAGCACTATCATACCTTTCTCCAAAAAGTCTGCAGGGCCAGTCATGTCATAATCCGCAGGGGGCGGTAGGGGTGACATGTCGTCATCAAAACCCACCACGCTCTCGGTAAAAGGTGGAGGAGGAGGGGCTGGGATCACCAGATCTATAGGATTGGACAAAAGTCATATACAGTTGAAGTCGGACGTTTACATACACCTTAGCCAAATACATTTAAACTCTGTTTTTTGGCAATTCCTGACATTTAATCCTAGTAAAAATTCCCTGTCTTAGGTCAGTTAGGATCACCACTTCATTTTAAGAATGTGAAATGGCAGAATCATAGTAGAGAGAATGATTTATTTCAGCTTTTATTTCTTTCATCACATTCCCAGTGGGTCAGAAGTTTACATACACACACATACACAATTAGTATTTGGTAGCATTGCCTTTAAATTGTTTAATAACTTGGGTCAAACGTTTCTTGTAGCATTCCACAAGTTTCCACAACAAGTTGGGTGAATTTTGGCCCATTGCTCCTGACAGAGCTGGTGTAACTGAGTCAGGTTTGTAGGCCTCCTTGTTCGCACACACCTTTTCAGGTCTGCCCACAAATTGTCTATGGGATTGAGGTCAGGGCTTTGTGATGGCCACTCCAATACCTTGACTTTGTTGTCGTTAAGCCATTTTGACACAACTTTGGAAGTATGCTTGGGGTCAACGTCCATTTAGAAGACCCATTTGCGACCAAGCTTTAACTTCCTGACTAATGTCTTGAGATGTTGCTTCAATATATCCAGATAATTTTTCTTCCTCATGATGCCATCTATTTTGTGAAATGCACCAGTCCCTCCTGCAGCAAAGCACCCCCACAACATCATGCTGCCACCCCCGTGCTTCATGGTTGGGATGGTGTTCTGCCTCCCCCTTATTCCTCCAAAAATAACAATGGTCATTATGGCCAAACAGTTCTATTTTTATTTCAGACCAGAGGACATTTCTCCAAAAAGTACGATATTTGACCCCATGTGCCGTTGCAAACCGTAGGCTGGCTTTTTTATGGCAGTTTTGGAGCAGTGGCTTCTTCCTTGCTGAGCGGCCTTTCAGGTTATGCCGATACAGGACTCGTTTTACTGTGGATATAGGTACTTTTGTACCTGTTTCCTCCAGCATATTCACAAGGTCTTTTGCTGTTGTTCTGGGATTGATGTACACTTTTCACACCAAAGTATGTTAATCTCTAGGAGACAGAACACGCCTCTTTCCTGAGCGATATGACGGCTGCGTGGCCCCATGGTGTTTATACTTGCATACTATTGTTTGTACAGATGAACATGATACTTTCAGACGTTTGGAAATTGCTACCAAGGATGAACCAGACTTGTGGAGATTTTGAAGGTAGGCCTTGAAATACATCCACAGGTACACCTCCAATTGACTCAAATGCTGTCAATTATCCTATCAAAAGCTTCTAAAGCCATGACATAATTTTATTGAATTTTCCACGCTGTTTAAAGGCACAGTCAACTCAGTGTATGTAAACTTCTGACCCACCGGATTTGTGATACAGTGAATAATAAGTGAAATAATCTGTCTGGAAACAATTGTCGGAAAAATGACTTGTGTCATGCACAAAGTAGATGTCCAAAGTGACTCGCCAAAGAGTGGTTGAAAAACAAGTTTTAATGACTCCAACCTAAGTGTATATTAACTTCCGTCTTCACCTGTAAACCCGAACTGATGATAGGCTGCACCACTTGCCATACACTTTGGAACGTATGCTGAATTACTTGTATCAAAACTATAGCTATACTGCATAACTTGTTGCGAGGACTCTTTAAATCAATTTCCCGTACCTAGCTTATTTGAAACTCTTTTCTACACATAAGGTGTTATCTGTCATACTGAAAAACACAAGACATCATATCTATCGAGGAAAAAACAAAGACGTTACCAACCCAGTGTCTGACGGACGTTTAGAGGACAGAATCTGTCCATGGCTTTTACCTTCCAACACAGTAGACTCAACAGCAATAGCAGCAGAAGCAGAAGCAGCACCAGTGATGCAGTCATTTGGACAGAAGTCACCCTCTCACGCCCCCCTCTCCATGGCCTGGAGGGTGTACTGCGGCCGCACACGGTCCCCACTTACCCAGGTGATCCAGGCGGGCGGGCAGGCTGGACAGGGGGCTCAGCGACACGGGAGGGGTGAGGGGAGGGGGGTATGAAGGGGGAGGCGGGATCGTGACTGACCGGCGAGATCACAGGGGGAGAGGTAGGAATGGGTGACGGAGAAAGAGGACATCGGATCACCCAAAAGGGGGTTTTAGCGGGGACTCCACATGTATTTTAATCAATGTTTTATTGGACCTTTATTTCACTAGGCAAGTCAGTTAAGAACAAATTATTTTTTACAACGATGGTCCAAATGCTAAGGCTAGCACTAATATGAAGCTAACACAATTGCTTAAGCAAGGCTTGAACTTTCATCATGCATCATAAACCTAAACAACGTGTAATATTAAACCAGTTTCGCATTAGCCATGTTCAGCTCCTCATGAACTAATGATTGGTATATTAATACTAAGTCATGAGGCCATATTGGACTACAGCTGGGGGTAGGACCTGGGATGTGGTAGGTTGCCAAAGTAGCCTTACGTGATTGGATGGTTGGCAGGAAGAGCGAGCGAGTGTAGAGCGAGCGAGAGCTAGGGCCTTTGCGGACCCTGAGGGACATGGAACGCGAGCTGGGGGGGTGACGACGTAAACAAGACCGTCTGGGCCCCAGAGCTGAGCCGGAGAGAGACAGGTCACAGGTCAAGATCAAGCAGACAGACACACAGAGAGAGAGAGAGAGCGAGAGGAAGACACGGAAGAGTCTAATAACAGAGATAAGGACAAGAAAACACCACAGATCAGCATCAGCGAGCACGCTCTACATAGAAAGACAGACAGATAGATAAACAAACCTCAGACAGACAGCTAAACTCAACAAATAGATACCAACATTTTAACAAATCAGATCCTTTGCGGCATTAGAAATGGATGTGAGGTCTCATTCTAGAGTCCTTTCAAAACCACGTGTTGAAAGACCATTAAAAGTACAGTGTGACACATTTAGGGCTGGGTGGTCCACCAAACCAACCCGCTCCTTTTACCTTCATCCGCCTCATCACTCGGTGGACGGGGAGGGCCAGGGAGCTCCAGGCACTCACGGGTTGGTGGAGGGAGAGGCTCGTCAGATGGTGGTGGCATAGGAGGCGGGAAGCCGTTCTCTTCAGCCACTAAGAAAAAAGTATATTTATGGAAGAGTATCTGCTTCCTTCATCTGATTTAAGTTGATATTCAGCTTTTCATACCGTGTGAAATCAGTAACACAGTCATGCAACGAGGCCATACAAGTATTTATTTCTTAGTATCACAGTGCAGGCACAAGGTTGTTTGTTCCTGGTTTTCTGCCTCTAGATGTGTCTGCATGTGCATGTCCCTAGGTGTCTCTAGGCACACTGCGTGTTCTCATTTCCTCTGCGCTACACTGTGCTGTGCAGTGTGCGTGAGCTGTCTCACAGTGTGGGCAACACAAAAACAAGCGATATTTCCCACCTAGATGTTTGATATTGAGTGTGATATTCATTTTATGGCATGTTAATGTACTTTAGTTACTCATACAATATGTTTACAGTCAATTACTAATAGTATGTACGCTGGTTACAAAAAGTGTAGTCATGTTTTACGAAATTCATGATAAAGACACTTACCAGTCTCCAGTGGGGTTGGGGCCGGGGGAGGGGGGGTGTAGGCAAGGCTGGTATTGGCAGGTTTAGGGGTGCTGGTTGCGGGGGGCAGTGGAGGGGGAGGAGGGACATCCAGAGAGGAGGCAGGCGGCGCCATGGGAGGAGGAGGAGCGGCGTCACCATCCTCCATCAGAGACAGGGGCGGTGGTGGGGGCGTGGCCTCCTCCAGCAGGGTGGTGATGATGTCAGAGTCAGGTGACGTGGGCCAGCCGGGGACCACGGGGGGGAGGCACGGCCTTGCCGAAGCTGGACCTGTTACAGGAGGTGGAGGGCAAAGTCAAATTAAACTCGGGTATATTTCCATGGTCTGGGAGGAGATATTATACAGGCTACTCTACACACAAAATATACAAATCCAGAAGCACCTCACTTAACTAAGGTGTCTGAGTACTCGTAAGGAATGGACTGTTTAGTAGTAAGGGTCGAAGCTTATGTGTGTACAGTAAAACTGTTTCCAGGAAGTGTTTTTTTACCCAATGGAGCGATCGTGGAGAGAGGTGAGGGACGCCCCTCGAGACAGAGAGGGGGCTACGGGACAGTGGACAGGCTCTGGGGGTGCTCTGGATGTGCTCCTGCTGAAAACACACACACAGCCGTAAGCGTCACATAGCATCATCACAAATACTGGCACTTGAACTCACACAGACCAGCTCTATCAACTCACAAATAGTGAGAAACGTGCAGAAAGCTTCAAATCATGCACATTGATATTACTCAGTGCAAATGATACCCGCATATTTGATTTCTATACTTCCTGGTTTATTTTTGGCATAATCACATTGTGAAATCTCTGTGCTCTTTCTCCTGCCAACAGTAAATCTCCCTCTGGCTGAATGGCATTCAATCCCCTACTGAATGAACACAACAAACATGATTGGACAGGAGGTGTGGTTAGCCATGAATACTGTTTAACCTCCTTCCCCAACCCTACCCACAGCACACTCAAATTATTTTAAGGATTTCTTTTGCTGATGTTTCTGGTCTTGAATAAAAGTTTTAAAAAGTGTTTTTGTGGGCCACTGAGCATAGAGGACGTGCGGAAAGTAGGCTTCCTGTCTGAATGACTATTTACAGGAAGTGAAACAGCTACAGTTAGACTGACAGTGTGAGAGCAGAGCAGTCAAATGGAGCCAGCAGTGTCAGCATCATACCTGATGGTGCCGCCATGTTTGCGTGTTGACCCTGGTTTCCCCAGCAGCTTACCAGAATCCTGCGGGGAAGTGGTGAGAGAAAGGGAGAGAAAGGGAGAGCAGAGTGAAAAAGAAGAGGTAGTTTATGTGTGTGTGTGTGTGTGTGTGTGTGTGTGTGTGTGTGTGTGTGTGTGTGTGTGTGTGTGTGTGTGTGTGTGTGTGTGTGTGTGTGTGTGTGTGTGTGTGTGTGTGTGTGTGTGTGTGTGTGTGTGTGTGTGTGTGTGTGTGTTGTAGATGAGTGAATTGTGTTGGAGCATCAATGAAGCGGCTTAGCCTTGGCAAAACTAATTAGTGCGTCTAGCCATTTTCCCACGGTGCACAGTGGCCTGCTGGCTGCTTAATCTGTGTGTGTGTGTGTGCGTGCGTGAGTGCGTTGCATCCGTGCATGCTTGTGTGTGTGTGTGTGTGTGTGCTAATCGAGGTCGGCACTACGCAACAAGCTGCTCCTCTCTAAGTGGATGTGGTGTAGACTAAAGGCACGGCGGGTAGAGAATAACGGCTGCTGCCTAGCTGCATCAGGAAGGCTCGTCGAGAGGGCTAAGGAAAGCTACGGAGCCTTTGTCTCCCGCCGTGGTATCGTGGTTTTGAAAAGTCGTTGTCGCCAACTTTGTAATACGTAAATACATTTGCACCTCAGTCATTTCCCAACACTACTACTGAACACTGATTGCAACGTACAGTAGTGTACAGTTTTGTAGATGTATAGTAAGACACTTGCAGGGAAAGGTATTTCTTTGAACCGTTGACCTTTTTTTCAATGGCGTGGGAATGTGAGGTAAAACATGTGTTGTGAGTAATTGCACTTGAACTCGAGAACTCACGTCTCACCTTCATGCCATGTCCCTGTGTGTCCAGGTCCGAGTAGGTGATGGGACTACGGGTGTACTTGGGTTTGGGCTCATTGCCTGTTGCCGGGGGGATTATTTTGTGACTGCGGGGAACCCTCTTGGCTGTGGTGAAAGCCCCTATCTCTCTCCGGGCCACCTTCTCTCTGTGCATGTCCACGGTCTACAAGACAGGAGGCAGAGGATGTTGCCATCGGGATATGAACCAATAACACCTAATTATTTTTTTTATTTTTTTAAACTACAGATAAACATGTGCTATTCTTAATTCCTCCCCTCTGGTAAAACTTTTTCCAAAATACAAAATAAACCATACAGGATGGAATAGCATGGTACCCTTTCTCTGACAACATCATTAGCTCAATAAAGCTCATTCATGAACGTGGTAATATTGTCAAACTTTCTTTCCTTCCCCAAATAGAGGAAGTTCGAGTGAGCCCTATCATTTAGTATACAGTTGTTAGGGACCCTTCATGGGTGCCAGCAGACGATGGAGGACATCAATCAGAGGTTAGCAGGAAGGAACATTCCATCCCAGCCCCTATGATGCTCTGCGTTGAAGGTCAAAGTTCACACTGTAGTCCCTTAACCCACTGGCCCCTCCATCCCCAACCCCCTCCTCAGGCGACCTGGTTCCGTATGATGATGCTGGGCACGGAGCATGCAGGTATGCCTGGGGTCTGTGCCAGCTTTGGGGACAGTGGGGCTACAGAGAGGGGGGGGGGGGTGGTGGCAGCAGGGGACAGTTGGGCTGGTGTAAGAGAGGGGAGGTGGGGGGGGGGCCTTTTTAACAAGGTTAACTGTGCATTTCTGCTAACCAGTGGAGGCTCCTCAGAGGAGGAAGGGGAGGACCATCCTCCTCAGTGAATTACTGGAAAATATAAATGGTGAAACACTAAAAAAGTTATCCTTTTTAGATAAAACTATGCTAAATATATTCACGTCACCAAATAATTGATTAAAACACACTGTTTTACAATGAAGGTCTACAGTAGCCTCAACAGCCATCTGTAGAGTAGCACCATGGTGTAGCTAGTAGGACAGCTAGTTTCAGTTCTCCTCTAGGTACATTGACTTCAACACAAAACCTAGGATGCTCGTGGTTCTCACACCTTCCATAGGCTTACACAGCAATTATGACAACTTCTGAAGTACATCCTCCAACCTATCAGAGCTCTTACTTAGATAGCAAATGCAGCTAGTTCGTTTAGCCTACTCAAACACCCGGCTCGAACAAAGAGGGATGCTATGTTAGTTAGCTGGCTATGGCTGTCAAACACTGGAACACTTCCAAAGTCAAGGTAAGCTTTTGGTTTTACTCATTTATTGCCACCGGGGCTTGCCAGTGTAACTGCTAAACTGCTTGCTGATGACTGTACACTGTACTGCATGATTGTCACAGGTTTACTAGCGCGTTAGTTGTAGTAGCTATGTTGAATATGACAATATGGTGACAACGATGTAGGCTGTGTGTGGCGGTTAACGGTTATGATAAGAAGGTTTTGCTTAGAAAGGTTTCCTTGCCTGGTCCCAGACCGCTGATGTGTTAAGCACTGAAGTCCACAAGCTAAGGGAAAAGGTGAGAGGAGCAGAGGGCATAGATGTGAGAAGGACTATACAATGATCAAAGTGATAATGCTGTTTGTATGTGGCTGCTATGAAAGTGAATCGTGTTTGCATGTGACCAGGGGTGTATTATTTCCGCCAAAAACATTTCTTAAAAAAGAGGCAAATGGAACGAAATGGGTATAAACATACCTGAATTTGAAACTCTTGTTTGCAACTGTTGGACTAATGATTACACCCTAGATCAGCTAGATGGAGGCAAGAGTGTACAAGGCGGTATTGAATGTGTTAACGTATGTCACCTTTCGAATTTTTCTCGACCTGTGCACCTACGTTGTAAACTTTCATTCATAGGCTAGGTTGTAGCAACCTCATGATGGGTATAGAGACAATTTGAGTATCCTGTAGTAACCTAAACCTAGCGATGTTACATTGAGCTGGGTAAATGGAATATGAATGACAGTCATCCAATACGCTGTAATAGAAATTAGGCCATGCTCATGAAAAATTAATCGTCCTCCCTCCTCGGCACCAACCACCACTGACATGCACCACCTCAAGCTGAACTTGGCAAGTCTCTTCCTCCCAGGGGAAGGACTGCCCGTTCCATGATCTCGATCACGGTTGACAACTCCATGGCAACCACCACTGCTGCTAATATACACATGCTTGTGTTCTCTTCCTGAAACTGAATCGGGGCCTAACACATAAGTTGAGACATGCTAGACATGCTACCTGTCCGATGAGGTTGACAGAGGACTCCATGTGTCTGAGCTGGGAGTTCTGTGCATCCAGCAGCTTGAGGACGTTGGAGGCGAGGTTGCTGATCTGGTAGGCCACACTGGCCAGAGATTGGGTGGTGAAGTTCTTAGTCTCCTCCAGGGCCTTGGCCGCATCTGCACCTGCCTAACGGGAGGGAGGGAGAGAGAGAGAGAGAAAGGGAGAGAAATACAGAGAGAGAGAGAGAGAGAGACTGACAGTCATGAAAAAAATAAATGCATGCATGATGCTCATGGCACAAATGCCAAACAATAGAGTACGATTATGATTAGCCGATGTGTGTATCATGGTGCCGGAAAAGATGGCTGGCATTTTACGCGCTCCTAACCAAATTTGTTTTTTTGTGAGTTGTTTGTCTTTAACTTATTCTGTACATAATGTTGCTGGTGCCGTCCCTTATGGCCGAAAATAACTTCTGGACATCCGAACAGCTGTTACTCACCACGAACTGGCAGAAGCTTTTTTTTCTTCCTTTAACGAGCCCGGCGAGAACGTTATACTGCTTTGCCGGGAACAGGCCCAAATTCCCCCTCATTTTTTTAAAGAGAAGGCAGAGTAAAAGAGGACAGAGGTCGGGCTTTCTTCTGAGAATTCGTAGGTGATCGAATACACCCCCACCGCCTTCCGTTCTAGTAGCTGACATGTAATCATTGGAAAATAAAATCGACGAGGAAGATTGCTACCAACGAGACCAACCAGACATTAAAAACTGTAATATCTTGTACTTCACGGAGTCGTGGCTGAACGATGACATAATCAATATAAAGCTAGATGGATATATGCTGTATCGGTGGGAAAGAACAGTGGCGTCTGGTAAGACAAGGGGGGTGGACTATGTATATTTGTAAACAACAGCTGGTGCACGATATCTAAGGAAGTCTCACGGTTTTGTTCACCTGAGGTAGAGTATCTCATGATAAGCTGTAGACCACACTATCTACCTAGAGAGTTTTCATCTGTATTTTTCGTAGCTGTCTACAGACCACCACAGACTGATGCTGGCACTAAGACCACACTCAATGAGCTGTATTCTGCCATAAGCAAACAGGAAAATGGTCATCCAGAGGCGACGCTCCTAGTGGCCGGTGACTTTAATGCAGGGAAACTTAAATTAGTTTTACCTCATTTCTATCAGCATGTTAAATATGCAACTAGAGGGAAAACAACTCTAGACCACCTTTACTCCACACAGAGATAAGCATACAAAGCTCTCCCTCGCCCTCCATTTGGTAAATCTGACCATAATTCTATCCTCCTGATTCAAAAGCAGGAAGCACCAGTGACTCAGTCAATAAAAAAGTGGTCAGATGAAGCAGATGCTAAGCTAGAGGACGATTTTGCTAGCACAGACTGGAAAATGTTTTGGGATTCTTCCAATGGCATTGAGGAATACACCACATCAGTCATTGGGTTCATCAATAAGAGCATCGATGACGTCATCCCCACAGTGACCGTACGTCCATAGCCCAATCAGAAGCCATGGATTACAGGCAACATTCGCACTGAGCTAAAGGATAGAGCTGCCACTTTCAAGGAGCGCAACTCTAACCCGGAAGTTTACAAGAAATACCGCTATGCCCTCTGACCAACCATCAAACAGGAAAAGCGTCAAATCGGGACTAAGATCGAATCGTACTACACTGGCTCTGACGCTCATCGGATGTGGCAGGGCTTGCAAACCATTACAGACTACAAAGGGAAGCAGAGCCGATAACTGCCCAGTGACACAAGCCTACCAGATGAGCTAAACTACTTCTATGCTCGCTTCGAGGCAAATAACACTGAAACATGCATAAGAGCACCAGCTGTTCCGTACAACTGTGTGATCATGCTCTCCGCAGCTGATGTGAGTAAGACCTTTAAACAGGTCAACATTCAGAAGGCCACAAGGCCAGATGGATTACCAGGCTGACAACTTGCATGTGTCTTCAGTGACATTTTCAACCTCTCCCTGTCCGAGACCCGTAGCACTCACTTCTGTAGCCATGAAGTGTTTGAAAGGCTGGTCATGGCTCACATCAACACCATTATCCCAGAAACCCTAGACCCACTCCAATTTGCATACCACCCTAACAGATCCACAGATTATGCAATCTCTATTGCACTCCACACTGCCCTTTTCCACCTGGACAAAAGTAACACCTATGTGAGAATGTTATTCATTGACTACAGCTCAGCGTTCAACACCATGGCACCCTCAAAGCTCCTCAATAAGCTAAGGAACCTGGGACTAAACACTTCCCTCTGCAACTGGATCCTGGACTTCCTGACAGGCTGCCCCAGATGGTAAGGGTAGATAACAACATATTCCACACTGATCCTCAACACAGGAACACCTCAGGGGTGCGTGCTCAGCCCCCTCCCTGTTCACTCATGACTGTATGGCCAGGCACGACTCCAACACCATCTTTACATTTGCCGATGACACAACATTGGTAGGCCTGATCACCGACAACAATGAGACAGCCTATAGGGAGGAGGTCAGGGACCTGGCCGTGTGGTGCCAGGACAACAACCTCTCCCTCAATATGATCAAGACAAAGGATATGATTGTGGACTACAGGAAAAGGAGGACCGTGTACGCCCCCATTCTCATCGATGGGGCTGTAGTAGAGCAGATTGAGAGCTTCAAGTTCCTTGGTGTCCACATCACCAACACACCAAGATAGTCATGAAGAGGGCATGACAAAACCTATTCCCCCTTAGGAGACTGAAAATATTTGGCATGGGTCCTCAGATCCTCAAAAAGTTCTACAGCTGCAACATCGAGAGCATCCTGACTGGTTGCATGGTATGGCAACTGCCTGGTATGGCAACTGCTCGGCCTCCGATTGCAAGGCAGACCGTTGTGCCTGGCCGTGGGGTGGCAGGTAGCCTAGTGGTTAGAGCATTGGGCCAGTAACCGAAGGGTTGCTAGATCGAATCCCTGAGCTGACAAGGTAAAAATCTGTCATTCTGCCCCTGAACAATGCAGTTAATCCACTGTTCCTAAGCTGTCATTGTAAATAAGAATTTGTTCAAACTGACTTGCCTAGTTAAATAAAGGTTAAATAAAAAGGCACTACAGAGGATAGTGTGAACGGCCCAGTACATCACTGGGGCCAAGCTTCCTGCCATCCAGGACCTCTATATCAGGCAGTGTCAGAGGAAGGCCCTAAACATTGTCAAAGACTCCAGCCACCTTGGTCATAGACTGTTCTCCCTGCTACCGCACGGCAAGCGGTCTCGAAGCTACAAGTCTAGGTCCAAGAGGCTTCTAAACAGTTTCTACCCCCGAACCATAAGACTCCTGAACATCTAATCAAATGGCTACCCAGACTATTTGAAGTGCCCATCTCACACCACTGCTACCCTCTGTTATCATCTATGCATAGTCACTTTCATAACTCTACCTACATGTAGATATTACCTCAACTAACCGGTTCCCCCGCACATTGACTCTGTACCGGTACCCTCCTGTATATAGTCTTGCTATTGTTAATTACTGCTGCTCTTTAATTACTTGTTCCTTTAATTTATTTTTCTTATTTGTAATTTTTTTAACTGCATTGTTAGTTAGGGGCTTGTAGTAAGTAAGCATGTTGTATTCAGCGCATGTGACTAATACAATTTTATTTTATTTGATCACTTGGGGATCATAACAATCATGATAATAGTAGCATCTCATTTTGAAATTGACAATGTGGGATGACATTTTTCATGAGTTATGAGTCATATGACGCTGTTGAAGTGTCTGAGAAGAGCAGTGAAATCAGACCTCTCACTTCCTCCTCACACAGTGAGAATTCCTTCCTGGTCTAATTCTTCGATAATATCGCAACACACAGCTCAGTGCTAAAACACAATACCCCCTTTTTTAGATGCCCACAGTGAAAGCACCTATTTACTAGCCTGGAAGAAACAGCCTGATCGCTGCCTTCACAATTCTATTTCATTTCATGGTGAACGTACACAGCAATTTCTCCAGTGTTATATCAACTCTGACAGTGTTACATTTAACACTGGGAAAGTGTCGTTACAGGTCCACACATTTGTGCGTTAAATTAACAATGAGCTTAGTGCTGACGCTGTTACACTTTGTCAGTGAAGGGGAATTAACACTTTCAGTGTCGTGCAATAACACCTCAAAAAAGCATTTCTAACACCAGGAAGTGTATATAGTTTACACCAATGGTGTTATGCAATAACACCTCAAAAAGCATTTCTAACACCAGGAAGTGTATATAGTTTACACCAATGGTGTTATGCAATAACACCTCAAAAAGCATTTCTAACACCAGGAAGTGTATATAGTTTACACCAATGGTGTTATGCAATAACACCTCAAAAAGAATTTTTAACCATCACACTAAATGGTCCGTATCTCTTGACAAGGTAATTTCATGTTGGACATTATAACATTATTTACAAGTCTTTAATGCCACCTGCTCTTGTGTAAGGTTTTACAAAGACTTCAGAACTGTCAGCAGACACACTCAGACTTTAATTTAAAATGTTTTTGATTTCACCTTTATTTAACCAGGTAGGCCAGTTGAGAACAAGCTCTCATTTACTGCGACCTGGCCAAGATAAAGCAAAGCAGTGCGACACAAACAACAACACACAGTTACACATGGAATAAACACACGTACAGTCAATAACAAAATATATTTATTATTATTATTTTTTTTTACATAACCATAGACCACTTAATTGATACAACACTTGTACTCACGGGTGGCCAAAACTAAATAATTCAAAACCACGCCGCCCACGACCCCAATATAATTTCAGACTGTGCGTTGCCTTTTTGTGTGAATTATAGAGTTACCACCCATGACTGTACTTGTTAGTGACAGAGACATGATTGTTGAATTTGTTCATTCTCGGTCCTGTAGACTTCACCGAGTTCCAGCTGCTAAACTGTTTATGACAATATGTTACATACAGTATATCATAAGGTCTTACTTTGATGGCCATGTTTTACCCCAACACAGTGGTGTTACAAACCTACTGTTTTACGGGCCACATCAGGCCTGCAAGTCACATTATGCTGCTTGCAAAGTGATATGTAATTCCCATTGGAATCCAGCCAGAGTTAGGGCAGCCAACAGTTGTCATTTTTATTCACCTACAATCTGCATTAAGAATGACTGCCAGGGTTAGGAAAATTGATAAAGGAGCCTACCTAAACCATTTAAACTGGAACAACTATTTCAGTGATTGGATTCGTTTAGAAAAATGTATGCAATTTATCTTTGTGTAGCATAAGATGAATCAATAAATATCTGTTCAAAAACACAGGTATTAAAAACAATCCCAAATAATCGAGCTGCAGTAGAGCATGCTGGGAAATCACATAATGTCGGTTTGGTTTTGATGTGAACGTTTTACTCTACACCAGGAAAATCGGACAGAATCAGACATACACTCAACACTGGTTCTTAACATTAACACTGGGGTTATTTTACACCCCTGAGAGTTAATTTCACTCCTGAAATAAAACCTTGTAATGTTACACTGAAAAATCAACACTTTGGTAACATTGTCCAATTTGCTGTGTTGCAATCAGACATGTTCCAGCAGGCTGCTTCAGTATTTAGAGCATCACCTAACAACTTGGTTGACAATAGGCTGCACAGCATGGGGAAATAGAGCCTGCCCTTATATGTGCACTCCTTCACAGTCACATAGAAATGGGCACATAATGCATGCTCACTTCTAACACGCAGATGCACAGAGACTTCCTGTGTTACTTTCTGTGCTCAGATGAACGCTAATCTCTCTCTCACACTCAAATGCCGATGGAGAGACACGTCACACACAGACACAACCAATTAGGATGCACTCAGTTGTGTTTCTCGTCATCTCGAAATCCTCTCTTTACACTGAAATATTTGAAGGAGTTGGGCGTCACCGGAAATGCACTTCGTCTTGCTCATCTTGACAATGCACAATCTAGCAGCATCACTGTTCCAGTGTTCACACTAGATTAGAATACAAGCACAGAAATGCTCTTTGTCAATTCCGTAAGCTTTCTAAACTAGTGTGAGTACTTCTGACTACGTAAACTCATCTAAACTAGTGCGAGTACTTCTGACTACGTAAACTCATCTAAACTAGTGTGAGTACTTCTGACTACGTAAACTCATCTAAACTAGTGTGAGTACTTCTGACTACGTAAACTCATCTAAACTAGTGTGAGTACTTCTGACTACGTAAACTCATCTAAACTAGTGCGAGTACTTCTGACTACGTAAACTAATCTAAACTAGTGTGAGTACTTCTGACTACGTACACTAATCTGTTCCTCTTTCTTTGACAGGAATGTTTCTTAATCTACACTGAACAAAAATATAAACGCAGCATGCAACAATTTCAACATTTTACTGAGTTACAGTTATTATAAGGAAATCAGTCAATTGAAATAAATTCATTAGGCCCTAATCTATGGATTTCATGACTGGGTATGCATCTGATATGCATCTGATACAGATATGCATCTGTTGGTCACAGATAACTTTTTTTTTTTAATTAGGGGCGCGGATCAGAACACCATTCCATATTTGGTGTGACCACCATTTGCCTCATGCAGCCCGACACATCCTCGCATAGAGTTGATCAGGCTGTTGATTGTGGCCTGTGGAATGTTGTCCACTCTTCAATAGCTGTGCGAAGTTGCTGGATATCGGCGGGAACTGGAACAAGCTGTCATGCATGTCGATCCAGAGCATCCCAGACATGCTCAATGTGTGACATGTCTGGTGAGAATGCAGACCATGGCAGAACTGGAACATTTTCAGCTTCCAGGAATTGTGTACAGATCTTTCCGACATGGTGCATTATCATGCTGAAACATGAGGTGATGGTGGCGGATGAATGGCACGACAATGGGCCACAGGATCTCGTCACGGTATCTCTGTGCATTCAAATTGCCATCGATAAAATGCAATTGTGTTTTTTGTCCGTAGCTTATCCCCGACCATACCATAACCCCACTCCCACCATGGGGCTCTGTCACAAAGTTGACGTCAGCAAAACGCTTACTCACACGACGCCATACACGTGGTCTGTAGTTGTGAGGCCGGTTGGACGTACTACCAAATTCTCTAAAATGATGTTGAAGGCGGCTTATGGTAGAGAAATGAACATTGCATTCTCTGGCAACAGCTCTGGTGAAGATTTCTGTAGTCAGCATGCCAATTGCACGCTCCCTCAAAACTTGAGGCATCTGTAGCATTGTGTTGTGTGACAATACTGCACAGTTTAGAGTGGCATTTTATTGTCCCCAGCACAACGTGCACTTGTGTAATGAGCAAGCTGTTTAATCAGCTTCTTGATATGCCACAGCTGTCCGGTGGATGGATTATCTTGGCAAAGGAGAAATGATAAAGTGCTAAAATGTCCCTCCATCCACCCTCTGTGACTTCTAGGAAGATTTTAACCCGCTAATCCCCAAAAATACTCCCAGGTTTGCACCATGATTGTAAAGCCCTAGTTTTTGTGTTGCTTTGACAAAGTTATTTCTGAAGATTATTATTTATTTCATGTGATTAGTGATTCATTTAAGTCTGTGTTTTCAACCCCGTTAGCCATAACTAGACATGTTTTAACAATTTAAAATTTGTAGTGAATCTTGCATTCAATTGTCCCTCCATGTCGCACACAATAAGCTTCCATTCCCCTTGTCACAAGGGGGTTCATGGCTGATTTAACTAATAATTACCAGTTGGAGTGCTGTTCAAGTGGATTTTTCCCAGATGTGGTAAATTCTCATTTCCCACTTGGTTACGAACGCACCATAACACTGCTAAAACTCCACTGTAGAGCTGTATAGTAGTAAAGTAATAGTATAAACACTCATTGGAAGCACAAGACACAGACCTACACTTTGACATATTGTGGACTGTTGTTCAGTTCTCATTTAAATCGGGCACAGCATTTTTTTCCATTATTTAACTACGCTGAAGAGAGGCACTTACAATAGTAATTGTCTTTATCTATTGTGATTGGAAAACATTTTTCACGAAGTTGAACATGTGCTGTTTATGATAGAATGTTCAAATTAGGTGAAATCAATGTTCTTTTTTTACTCACCATCACAATTTAAATGATTTCACTGCCAAGTTTTGGCTTGGTGGCCCCAAAAATGATCTCCATTGGTCAATACCTAAAGAGTAACTTAAGAAGCTGAATTAGGAACCACTTTGGCCACGTGGTAGACTACACTCTTAGCATTAGTGGTGATTCAAGAAACCCTGAAGATTCTAGTCATGGTTCATATTTGCACATTCGGTTACTTGATGGGTTCTTGAAGGAACCTTGAATGGTTCAGCGTAGCACGGCATTTATGGAGGAACCCTTGAGTGGAGATATATATTTTGGGGGCCACCCGTTACATGCTGACCACACCAGCCACATTGCATGCGCATTGCAAAATAAACGTACACATACATGTTATTCAATAACTTCATCCAAACTGCTCGCTCGTGTCAACAAGCGTCTGGTAGACAGAACATGATTTTGTGTGAATCAAAATGGGTCAATTTTTTTTACTAAGATCCAGAAAAAAAAGACCTTGTGCATTTCAAGTAAAATAACAACCCAATGTTTATATTTTCCAGGACAAATTATCTAGCAACAAGCTAGCTAGCTAAATGACCATTACATTTACATTTAAGTCATTTAGCAGACGCTCTTATCCAGAGCGACTTACAAATTGGTGCATTCACCTTATGACATCCAGTGGAACAGTCACTTTACAATAGTGCATCTAAATCTTAAAGGGGGGGGGGGTGAGAGGGATTACTTATCCTATCCTAGGTATGAATGTCTCATGTGTTTCAACCTGTCCCCAAATGAACATAGTTGGTTCAGGGTTCGTTTTGACATTTCAACCTGCGTGTCCTGATCGCGTCTGTTGTCGATGGCGTGTGCCGGGTCTAGTCAGCATGTTAGAGTAAATGTCAGTCCTGTTCATCTGTTCTATTGTATTGTTATCACTTGTTAAGGTTGAACACTGGCAGTTGTATAGCTTCAATGAGGCTAACAGAGGGATGAGCCTATGTAAATCCCAAAGTTGGGGTAGTTACCACTTTATTACTGTATCAACTCAGCAAAGTTAATATATTATATTACAATATTTGTAATATGCATAAATATTCAAGGTACATTTTAATTTGCAGTTTACAAACTTAACATTATGAACAGGAATGACATTTACGCTAACATGTGACCAGAAATAACAATCGGAAAGCCACGACTCCAATCTGATAGGCTGCCACACCTACAATGTATTTCGTTTTAAAAAGGTGGAACGCCTCCTATCACAAAAAGGTCCCGGTTTGAATCTTTACACAGGGGTTCCTCTAAGACCTTTTTCAGAGGGGCTCCTCAAAGAAACTTTTTAAACTGAAAAGGTTCTGCCGGTGTGGCGACCCAAAAGGTTCTTCCAGGCACCTTTACATCTAAGAGCGTACACTCTTCGAAAAAAAGGTTCCATCGCAAACCTAAAATGATTCTTTGACTGTCCCCATAGCAGAACCCTTTGAAGAACCCATCTTGGTTCCAGGTAGAACTCTTTCCACAGAGGGTTCTACCTGGAACAAAAAAAGGGTTCTACCTGGAACCAAAAAGAGCTCTTCAAAGGGACAGTTCGCACTATGCATTGGGGCAGGTAGCGTTCTCCTAGCATCCGCCAAACCCAGAATCATACGTCAGACTGCCAGATGGTGAAGTGTGATTCATCACTCCAGAGAACACGTTTCCACTGCTCCAGAGTCCAATGTAGGGTTAGCTTTACACCATCCAGCTGGCGCTTGGCATTGTGCATGGTTATCTTAGGTTTGTGTGCAGCTGCTTGACCATGGAAACCCATTTCATGAAGCTCTGACGAAAAGTTATTGCGCTGACGTTGATTCCAGAGGCAGTTTGCAACCGAGGACAGATGCGTTCTACCTGCTACGGGCTTCAGCACTCAGCAGCCCCATTCTGTGAACTTGTGTGGCCGAACACTTCACAGCCGTTGTTGCTCTTAGACGTGCCCACTTCACAATAACAGTTCTAGCAGGGCAGGCATTTTACGAATTGACTTGTTCAGTAAGGCCATTCTACTTCCAATGTTTTTCTGCGTGGATGGCATGGCGGTGTGCTCGATTTTATACACCTGTCAGCAACAGGAGTGGCTGAAATAGCCAAATCCACTCCTTTGAAGGGGTGTCCACATACTTTTTACACTGTGTGAAAACAGTTGTGTTGTGAAATGAGCTGAGATAAACCATTCTCTTTCCCTATTTAGCTGGATTGATGCATGATGCAGGACCTTGATTTGAATAGTCTATTCTCGTTTCTGTGAAAGTAACGGTACTGTGGGCTATTTGTTCAACTACACATTAATTGATAGGCTATGCCATGTCTACTAGCTACGGTATAACTTAGGCCGTGTCCTAAATGTGTGTCTGCACTAAACTTCCATCTCACCTGCAGGTAGTTATTCTCGCAGTATTCGGCCACGTTCATCAGGTTGTTGTAGTTGTCCAACAGGGCTTGTCTCGCCGGCGCAGCCTCTTGGAAGATTTGTGTAATTTCATCAGTACAGCTTTGGTCCTTCATGACGACCCTTTTCGCGCAACTCTCTTCCTTGGAACCCCGTGGCGACTTCAACCTCTCCGCGAGACCCTTGTGGGAACTTGTTACCTGAAAAAAAAAATCACTTTATAAGTCCACCACTCAGAGACATCATCACTTTGCATAAGCAGTACCAAAAGTAGGGCTGGAAAATCTCCCGACTTGCGTTACCAAAAAAGAGAAGCTGTTTTACTTACCACTTGGCTGTGTGTGTCGTGTAGCTCACTTGATCTTCCTCTTTCTGCAACGCCTTGACATTTTGCAAGGCGTAGCTGCTGATGGTGTGTGCAACGCAACGTAAAAAGCCTTTGATGTTGTATCTATGTGAACCTGCCGCGGAATATCACTGCGTATAATAAATAGGCCTAATGTATGGAATTGATCCCTAAATTACTTTAAAACCAGTGAGTAATGGCAATCAATCTTTTTTTTAAAGTATGCATGTCAGTTTAGCCTACGGTAAAACATGTCTTAAATGAAAAAGTAATAGGCTACGAGCTGTCTGTCGGCGTCATAGTGTCCGCATTGACATCCAGGCTAATGCATGCAGCACTAGTGCCACCTATTGGCCCATAAGGCAAAAATCTAATAGGGTAGGCAATTACATACGTTTTTTTGACACACATTCCTACATCATGAGCACACTTTATTAACACACTTTATTTCTTTAGCTAAGATTTAGACAAATTGGACGTAAAGACAATCATACATTTCACAAAATGATTTGTTCAAAATAACTAAAAAAGAAATCGCATCAAGTGGCAAGCAAATTTCTAGTATTTGACTACTTTTGGTCTTACTGTGCGCCATGTATACTTCAACAACACTATCAAAACAAATGCCCCAGTCATCCCTCCATAGCAGAGGAGAATAATCCTCAGGGCATAGAGCGACTCAGGGTCAGAGAGCAGACGCTTGCGGCCCAGACGGTAGTAAACCCCCAGCCTGATCTCAGCAGCCCTCTTCCCCTGGATCCAGCAGTAGTAGGACCCTCTGTCGTCCTGTGTTGCTGGGCTGAAGTGCAGGTGGTGGCCTGTGTCTATGAACAGACGGAAGGTCACGTTCAGACCCTCCATGTACTGGGAGCGATACAGAGGCCTAGAGCCTTGGTCCCAGGCTACCGCGTGCTGAGGTTTGGCTCCAGGGCAGGAGAGGATGAGTGGGGTGTCCACTGGGTGGTTGTGGTAGTAGACAGGGAACCCATGAGCTGCTGGCTCGTTGTAGCCCAGGAACTCCAGCAGGGCCTGGTGTTCTGGCTGGGGGATGGACTTGGGGGGGCAGGGGACCTGGCAGCTCCGCACCCCCAGCTCTGCCCCCTGGTGGTTGGTCTGGGTGAGGCCAAACCTTTGGGGTACAGCAGAGGAGCCGCAAGAGGCCACCGTCTGAGATGTCCACCTGTAGCGCACGTGGAGGTAGTCGCTCTTCACGTAGCAGAGTCCTACGCGGGTCTGCTCACCCCGCATGCCACAGCGGTCGCACACGGACCACGGCCAGAAGCTGGTGAACACTTGGTAGAGTGGAAGATCCTGGTTGGATCTCGAAGCTGCCCTCGCCGCCACTGCTGCTGCTCTCCCCCGTCTCTGGGCACGACTCCAGGGAAAGGACACCCTGTGAGCCTCTTGGACATCCACGTCATAACCATAGAAGAAGTCCCCCTTGGTCGTCCCACAGAGGTAGTGGCCCGAGTCTTCCTCCTGGGCCCTAAAGATGAGCAGGCTGAAGAGGCGGATAGAGAACCTACTCCGGAGGTCCCCTCCCCGGCCCACTTTGGATGAGTCCACCACAGAGGTGCCCTGGAAGTCAGTGAGGGCCCTGGTGTCCGGGCTGCCCAGCTTTTTCTGGTAGTACCATACCACAGAGTGGGCCTCCTCAGGCTTACAGTGACAGGGCAGCTCTACGGTCATGTCAACCAAATAGGCAGCATTGTCAAACACAAGGAAGGCAGGACAGGCCCTACTGGCAAAAATGTCCTCCTTGTCTTCAGGGGCCTCATAGGTAGACAGTAGGGAGAAAGAGAGGGTCTGGAGGAGGAGTAGCAACAGGGACATGTGTTTTGAAGGGATCATCATGTCCCTAGCCCCATCATTGTCCTCTTCAAGTTATTCTGAGTCTATCTAGATATGCTATGAAAGGGCCATTACGTATTCTAGAATGTTCAGAGATCCACAAAGAGATTCTCTGGTTACCATGGCAGTTATTGTCATTTCACTTTGACACTGCATTGCAGTGAACATTGTCCTTCATATAACTTATACATATTATACATTTCAGAATAAAGAACAAACAAACGATAAAGAACAAACAAACGTGGTTTTTGCAACCACATAAAGCTCTACAATGTATAGTAACAGTCATTGTTATTTCTGAAAACAATAAGTCCAATATGGGTTTGTGTAATGTTTCTTACTGAGGAGGAGAGACCGTTTGAACCCCATACAACTGCATTATACCATTTAAAGTTTCAGCATCACTGCTTCTTCCGGCAGCCTCGCTGGTCTGTCCTGGAAACAGAGTCTCTGGCTCAGCATCTTGTGCCTCTTTAATCTCTTCCACATTACTTCCACGGACAATGACATCCCCTTTGGATCCTTTGACACTGCTATTCCCTGCTGCTGATGCTTTCCTCAGGTTCTGAAACAGATCTCCACATGCCTCTCTCTCAGCCCGGCTCAGGAGGCACACATTGAGGCCAAACCTGGGGGTTTTGGACAGCCCCTCCAGGATCCCTATCACCACGGCCTCATCCCCAGGCTGGAGACCACTGGAAAGGAACACAAGAAATTCCCCCAGTAGTCCGAACCCCACCTCAGCCCTGAAGATGTTCCGAAGGCCCTCTCCACCTAGGGAGAGCAGGAGGCTGTATTTATCTTCTGGGTTTTCACTGCCGAACCTGCGCCAGTCCCGGCTGAACTCTGATGCTGTCCTGGGCTGGAACTCGGACAACTGAGGCTCAAAATAACATATAGGAGAAATTGTGTGTCAATTACTAATTTAATGAGATTGTTTGTTCATCAGATTGCATTAATATGCTTTACATGCCTGTGTGGTAACATCCCTGCCCTATACTATGAATATATCCGGTCTAATATAAAACTAGGACTCCATATCCAGGGTTATCCCCGGGATTTTTAACAGCAATCTAGAGAAGAAGAAAAACAACCTATTATGGTGTGGTGCTTGGCCTTAAATTACATTTCAAATATAATAAAATGACATAGTGGTGCAGCCAGTCCACAAGGTGGCGCAGCACCACTCACATAATCCTGATATTAGAATGGAGAGATGTTTGTGTTGGTGTGTGGTGGCAGAAGTCTAACCTTTAGGCCTATTTCATCACAGCTAGTCTGGTTCTGCCCTTTGTCAGTGGAGGCGAGAGCATTCCATGGCTGTTTGCGAGGAGCTCCAGCTTTATCCTTCCTGTCCAGTGGTTTCAGGTGGGATGCCAGGACTATGTCCCTGAGAGGATTGATGGTCAAAACAAACCATAAAACTGTCTGCTGTCTGGACTTCATTGTTTCAAGTCAACATTTCAATTCTAATGGGACGTCATTTGTGATGAAAAAACATAGTACATATGTTGTCTATTCATTTGTGAAACAACCGTGTGTAGGATGTTACATTGAAAAGAGAATCAACCTAGCCATCTCACCTAAACTCCTCATACGTTCCGACCTTCTGGTGTAGAGCACGGAACTTTGCATCATTTTCTCTTTGATATTTCTTGTCTGCTTCTACAGCAGACTGCAACTCCCGCTCCAGCGCTGAGAAGTTTAAAACCTCAGGAGAGTCATCCATCCTGTGAGACAAGACATGACCAGTGAACCAATGGAATCTCTTTTTAGTTCTGTGACACAGACAATGTGCTCAGAATTGCCTGACAATCAGACTGTGATACTGTACCTCTGGGTCAGTCTGAAATTAATGTCATATCTTTGTTTGAAAAATGTCCTATCACAGGCTCTACAAGCCAGAATGTTGAATACAATTATATTTGAACTTACTTTACTGGTTGTCCGTGCGGTCTTCTTGCAGGTAGGAATGTGAGACAATATCCACAAGAAAGAATGATTGAATCAACTTGTCAATGCAGTAGTGACTTCAGATGTCTATCCCCGGAAGCATGAATAGGACCTTGCACCCACTGGGCACAGTGGTTGAATGTCATTTTATTTAAATGGAGTGGAAACAATGGTTGAATCAACCAGTGATTGCTTAGTGGTTAAACACATGCACGAGCTTGGCAAGTATGAATGCATGTATTGTCCTATTGTGCACATGCTTCAGGTGATAGAAACTTGAATGCACTAATTTTCCAAGGCTTTGAACAGTTATTACACATTCCTGTGAATGTCTTACATCCCTACCTTCAAAAGGACCAAGCACACAGTTAAATACCATTTTATTTAACATTCTGGCGTGAAGAGGTCTTGAGAGGAAATGTTTCTGATCCAAACACGTTTATGCCCGACGTAGAATTCTATCCAATTCCACGTCGTGTCTTCAGGCTGGCTATACGTCTCAGAACTGCTTGGAGAATCTACTCCAACTATGTTGCCAGATAGAAACCTTTATAGACTACATTTTCTTTCATTGATAGCGCGGTGGTGGACTTACCTGAGCTTTAGGTTAGCTAGCTAGCTAGCTATTTTGATGAACAATCTTAATATCTGTTGTTGGTATGTTGTTTGTGCTGTAGCCTGATGCTCTTGCTGCAAGTCCGTGTCCCCGTCCTCAAACACACGCCGTCACCATGACAACTTGGGTAAGGAAGGTACTATTTAGGCTGGTTGGGACGTCCCAACACCATTGAATTTGAAAATGAGGTAAGGATTTGGGTTTAAGGTTAGGGTTTTAGCAAAGATAGCAAATATGTTTGTTATATCTGTGTTTTAAGTTAGGGACCTTCCAAGGATACTGGATTGCACGAGCCGTGTTTAAAAGCCCATGTGTAACACAACTTCAAAATAAAAGTTCCCCACGATATGTCTCATTTACTGAGACCCAGCAACTAATTTTTGTCCACACCAATGAACATTATTTATTGGTCCGTATCATTGACGTCATACTTTAAAAAAATTAAAAAACCTTGTTCAGTCCTGTTGCCCATTTGAGAGTTTCAGGGCTTTTCAATGATATCACGTGTTTCGGCGTGTGAATTTGCTAACTTTCTCTTACTGGTTCTTCAAATTGGCTGCCAATCACAATTACCACATTTTATGGTAAAACGAAGTTGTGTGTGTGTAATTACAATTTTTGTGAGTTTGAAATTAAAATAGTTTTTACTAAGGAAGTATCTCAGGAATAGCTTGGGGTGTTTTCAAAAAGTTGTATAATTTCTTCACATTAAATAAGAGCTTGTTTATAAATGTCTAATGTAGAGGACATCAGGGTGTGCCGACCTATTTTCTGTACACATTTACTGTAATGCTACATTTGTATATTTACTAACCAAGTCCTAATGTCCACATACCACAAACACACAATATATATATATATATATATATATATATATATGGCCTCCCGAGTTGCGCCGTAGTCTAAGGCACTGCATTGCCGTGCAAGAGGCGTCACTACAGACCCGGGTTTGATCCCAGGCTGTATCACAACCCGGCCGTGATCGGATTAGGGGAGGGTTTGGCCGGGGTTAGGGGGTTTTACTAAGCTCATTCGTTGTGGCAGGCCTGGTGCCTGCAGGCTGACCCGGTAGTCAGTTGAACAGTGTTTCCTCCGATACATTGGTGTGGCTGGCGGGTGGGTGTTAAGAAGTGCGGTCTGGCGGGTCATGTTTCGGGAAGACGCAATAATCAATTAACCTTTTAAAATGATAAACTTGGATTACCTAAAACAACATGCCATTGGAACACAGGACTGATGGTTGCTGATAATGGGCCTGTACGCCTATGTAGATATTCTATTTAAAAAATCAACAATAAAAATTGTCATTTATAACATAAACAATGTCTACACTGCATTTCTGATCAATTTGATGTTATTTTAATGGGGCTTTTCTTTCAAAAACAAGGACATTTCTAAATGACCCCAAACTTTTGAATGGTAGTGTACACCGGTATATAAAAAAATATAAATAAGCATTTTATATTTAAGACTCGGCAAAGTCATGACAACTACTGTTTTGGTTCAGTGATAGTATAGGCCTGTAGATCTACAACTGGGTTGGAAGAACAGCTTTTTAAAGTCTGATGGTCCATCAACATGGAATCAATTTCCAAAACATATTAAATTGCAGAAACGTCTTGCATTGAATGAACGTAAAAACCAAAAGGCAAGAATGCAATACTGAAATAGCCACTGGTTCTAGTGTTGTAGAGGCCACAATGCATTGAAATAGCCACTGGTTTTGTTCAAGGCGGAGTTGACCAAGAGCTGGTAGGCAGATGGGGGGTGTTTGAGGGCAGAGCGCTAGTGCACTGAAGGTCACAGATGGTGAGCAGGTGGATGATGGGCACATGGGGCCACTGATGTTGACTTGCTTTTTTTGTGTAGTACTCCCTATGTCCATGTGTTATTCCACACACAGACATTCAATGGGGTGGCTTCCTCTTCCAGCAGCATGTGCCATGTCCACACTCTCCTATGGAGCTCTTTGCAGGGCGTGCGTGTCCCTGGTGAAACTTTGCTGTTGGTCCAGGGTTGGTTTTGCCAAAGTTTGATAGAGCGGCTATGAGTTCACTGTCTGTTTTCATCTTCCTGAAGCTGGAAACAAAAGATGCTACTTTAGGCCTGAAACTCACAAGATCCTCCCTCATCTTCTTTTTGAGGTCTTCAAAGATCTCCATCCAGTCTTCATCTAGCGTCACTCCCTCAGCTGGTTTTCCAGATGTACCTTGGAGAGCATTACAACCATAGTATCAGAATTACAACCATCCTTCAGATTACCAAATGAGTTATAGGTATACATTCTTCAATTGAAGCCCTTCACTTAATATCAGATATATTGTGGTGATATTGTAGATATACCTGAGCCGTTTACATCAGAAACGGGAGCACACTCGATTACAACAGTGTCCTCAGACACGTTGCCACAGTCTATTGTTTGAGAGAATTACAACCATCAGACAACCAGATTATTAGTATTCTATATTGCCTGTCAGGGATAATGTTGCGTAATTGTGGATTTATTCAGTTATTGAGGAACATACCGAAAACATAACATTCTGGTGAACATTCTTCTTCATTGCAGTTATCCAGATTCTCGTGAAAATCATCAATCTTGTTCTCTACATACGATGCAACCCATGCTTCTTTGAAAAGTTTGTGGTATAATCTGTAATGGGTGGGTTGGTATCATTTGTGGAACGTTCCAAGAATCTGTTCCAAAAACTTCGTAAATAACAAGGTCGTCAACAAACACCGCATACAGAGTTGTATAGCGGCGAAATAAGACACCGGGTAGGGAGAGGGCTATATCATTCAATCTTTCACTCACCACGTTTATTCCGAAAATGTCTGTCCTCACTCTGCTAGCCCATAGACAAACATTGAGAATAAGCTACGTGGTGAGTTGATCGTGCTACTTTGTATGCGTTGTTTGTTGGCAACCTTGTACTTTACTTTTTTTAGAACAGATTTCCTGTTGGAACGTTCCAAATTATACCCACCCTAACAGAGTTATGACGTTACCTAGGCTGTATCACATCCGGCCGTGATTGGGTGTCCCATGGGCCGGGCACAATTGGCCCAGCGTCGTCCGTGTTTGGCCGGGGTAGGCCGTCATTGTACATACACATTTATTCTTAACTGACTTGCCTAGTTAAATAAAGGTTAAACAAAATACAAATAAAACGAGCTGCCGTTAGCTAACTCCGGCTGGCTACAAGTTGTTAGCTAACTTGATCCTGCCTCCAAAGTGTGTGTGGTCATCTCTGCGCGGTCACTTTCCACACAGCACAGATGACACCAAAACGATGTCAGTTTTCTTTTCATTCATAAACTCTCAGATAATTTTACGACAGCTCGCTTGTTTACATTGAGAGGTAATTTAACCTCTGACTGGGGAATCATTTCCGGTGAAATGTATGTATATTGAGCCTTCAAAATAAAGGTCCCCGGTACATCAATTTTGTGTACAGGGGACCTGTAGTGTTGTAAATGATAGTGTAGAAAGAACATACAGCATGTAAAAATACTTTAATATAAATGAGGTACAGAAATAGACACCAGAAAAAAACAATAATGAATAGAACCATCACGGTTGAGTATACACATAGAAAAAAGCATCAGAGACGCTATACAAATAACTACAAACAGAGACAACAGAACAGCATTAAACTGCACTCAGGCAATTGGCCCCCAATTCCCACACCACGTACCAGCTGTTAATAGCTGTCCTTTAAGGAGCTTTGTATGCTCACACTTCACTTTTTTTTAAGCAACCCACATTAAAAAACATCACAATTTACTATAAATTACGACAGTACATACTTACTAAATAATACTACAGTACTTGCACTATAATTATAGCAAACTGTAGTATACTATACTACACACGGTAGTATCCCTTGATCATGTGTATAACTTACTACATAATGTTGTAGTATACTGTAAAATACTACAGTAATGTATGCAAAAACACTACAATTTTTGAATTACAGTAAATGCAACAGTATTTAATTTGCAAATATCTATTCCCTTCCTCCATATCGCAATTTGTGCCACTGAAAAAATGAGAAACCTAAATGCCAAATATAGACCATATATTTTGCCCCTACAGGTTACTATCCATTCAGATACCAATAGGTTATGGAAAATGTAATAGTGCTCCAGGAGGTTTCCTGAAGGAGAAAGCCTCTGCTTCTTTGTTAAAGAGAATAAAACAAAAACACTATAGCAAATACTACAGTTATGCCTGCAAAACACTACAGTAAATACTATATACTACAATATTTATATGATAGTTAACTGTAAATACTACAGTAAACACTACAGTGAATACTACAGTAAAGTCCTCAAACACTTGAGTGAATACCGTAGTATTTATAACATAGTACATATGCTATAGTATTTTTTTCATGTGGGAATACCTACTTTCACTATGTCACATACTAACAAAGACATGTATACAGTTAACAGCTAAGCACAGTGCTCCCAGTCCCAAATTAATATGGTGTATGCCTTTGATAGTTAGAGTAAAACTATAATTTCAGAACTCTCTCCTATTCTCTAGACTGATCATATTATTTTACAGAATACACACAAACAAAGCAATCAGACAACGACCAAACCATTAGACCTGTACTTCACAATACACGTACATTGAACATTTTGAAATGACCCCGACCTCACAATTCTCTGTGATTGAAACTTCTCCATGTTCCTTTCTTCTTGGTTCAGGAGTGGCAGTAAGTGCCTTGGAACACTACTGTGTGAACCACTTCATCAGTCGATCTCTGATCCATTCCTCAGAATTAGGCCACTGGGATCAAACATACTGTACTTTCTATTGGCACATTTACATCCATCACTCAACTTGGGCTCATACAGTGTAATACATCAGACAATTCATGTAAACAAATCACATACTAGTTTAAAAGCATAGTTTTAAAATAGTTTTGAAAGCATTTCTATTCAAACCACAGTACAAAAGGACAGGACGTGCAAATATCAGTCTGTTCCATTTGGAAAGATCAAATCATAAGATAAAAAATAATGAGCTTTTAGCAAATCTAAAACTGTTTCAAATTAGTCTTTTACAATCAACATACAAAAAAAGCACATTTGAGTATACAAAACATTAAGAATACCTGCTCTTTCCATGACATAGACTGACCAGGTGAATACAATTTTAAGCTATGATCCCTTATTGATGTCACTTGTTAAATCCACTTCAATGAGTGTAGATGAAGGGGAGGAGATAGGTTAAAGAAGGATTTTTAAGCCTTGAGACAATTGAGACATGGATTGTGTATGTGTGCCATTCAGAGTGTGAATGGGCAAAACATAATATTTCAGTGCCTTTGAACAGGGTATGGTAGTAGGTGCCAGGCGCACCGGTTTGTGTCAAGAACTGCGACGCTGCTGGGTTTTTCACGCTCAACAGTTTCCCGTGTGTACCAAGAATGGCCCACCACCCGAAGGACATCCAGCTAACTTCACACAACTGTGGGAAGCATTGGAGTCAACATGGGCCAGCATCCATGTGGAACACCACTTTCGACACGTTGTAGAGTCCATACCCCAGCAAATTGAGGCTGTTCTGAGGGCAGAAGGGGGGGGTGCAACTTAATATTAGGAAGGTGTTCTTAATGTTTGGTACCCTCAGTGTATAAACTTGTTGACATCAAAACAACTAACATTAACAGTACAATTCTTGAAATTAACATTTCGTGCCAGAGCATTCAATCTTGTACACTATAAGGAATGTGGCAGTCATAACACCATCAGTCCTGTTCCCAATAATGTCCACAAATCCAGACATAGCGCCCAGCCAATGCATATTGAGATGGAGCTTCTCAATAAGAGTAGTGGTAGTGTTGAAGGTATCAGTCAGTAGTAATGCTGCATTTCAGTCCAGTTTGTGATCCAGTGCTTCTTTCTTTTATTGGGATCTGGCTCCTCGATGAGGAATCCCTCATTTACCTGGTAGCGCTCCTCTTTGCCAATCTTCACTCCCCGGTGTATCGGCATCGTTTTGAAGTGGTTGGGCCGCTTGAAAAAGCCACACTGTGGGACAATGGTAGACGACACAAAGTGAACATTTGAAAAGCGTAGACGTTTGGGTATTATCAGGTTATTTTGAAAAGTATTTCTACTATTGGTGCCACCGGTATACATTTTGTGACGCAATCTCAGTCCCGCCGTTGTTTAGATACTTGACCGCGTTCTAATGTCAACACGGGTATCGTGAGATATGTGAAATATATGATCAAATCACCACACAACCAATAGACTCACGCTCGGCAAAGCTGGTTAGGTAGAAGAGACTAAACAGTTAGCAATGGAGAAAGGGTTAGAAAAGGAGTTAAATAAACATATACAAGTCAATCAGACAAGTCACAGCCACTGAAATGCTGTTTGCCCTGTGGATAGAACCTCTCGATTAAGAGAAACCATTAAATCATTTATAATTTGACAGCAAGAGAGGAGGACTGAAGTTAAGGAAAGCCGCTGCAAAAAGCCGTTGGAAGCTGAAAGGAGTGACAGACGGAAGGACTATTATTTTACCGAGGAAACCCAGTGCATTGTTCCAGAGGCCCACAGGGGGGCCTCACTACTCCTCAGTCAGCCTCTCCACCTCCGACGGCTGGGTCTTCATCTCAGCTTTCTGGGCCTTGGCCTCGTACATCTCCCTGGTGCTGGCCCTCCTGAAGAAGCCACACTGAGGAGGGGAAGGCGGTCAGAATAACAAGTCAAACAGGATCCATTGTGGATCCAAAAAGGTGGACCTTTTGAACCAGTGGACAGTAGAAGCCTCGCTGTACGCGTACCATCTAACAGTTTGTTTGGATTTGTTGTTGGAGGTCGAAATTGAATCTCCATTCTCCTCTTGCTGCTAATGTCAGTGCAGGATATTTGTTCAATTGGACCTAACTGGCAGACCATTGTAATAACTAATATACTGGATCGTTACCTTCCACATAAGGAGGATGATGAAGGCCAGAAGGAGGATGCCAGCGACAGCAGACACGATGATGATCCACAGGGGGACCTGGTACATAGCCTCCTCCCCCAGCTCTGGGTCTATATTCAGGGTGAACTACACAGGGGGATATCAAACAGAGGACATTAACTATGTCTGCATTTAGGCTATATGTAAAATTGTATCCTCAATTATTATTCTGTATATTCCTCCTCTATCATGTATCAACGTCATCATCATCATCATCATACAGTAATCATCGTGGCCTTTAAATTAGTATGGATGTCGCCTAGCTTTTGTTACAGTATGACTGGTATGGCGTCATTACCTTTGTGCTCTCAGTGTTCATCCTGATGGTGGGTTTGTCTGTGACCAGTTTCAGTGTGGCCTTGCCATTCACGGTCACCCGCCCCGCTTCCCTGTAGTCCTATGGAAACACAACACATTTTCAGGACTTTATTGTTACACCCATTCCAGCCACTCTAATGAAGCTGAGGAGAAAGTTCACATTAAGACTAGACCACTGTGCTTTGGTGACTTTACCTCCATCATGGTGCTGTTCCACACTCTGGCCCTGACAATGATTGTCGCAGTGTTGTTCATGTTGCGGAGAGGGCAGATGAATTTCACACAGTGAGCAGTGCCCTTGACACAGTCCTACAGACAACAGCAGTTGAAAGGGAGTTAGCACCAGTACACTATTTGGGCATACACATTTCAGTTGAGTGCATAATGTGACCGGCGGGGTTCAAACCCAGGTCTCCTGCTCACCAGGGGAGAGCATTAGCCCACTAAGCCAAACGCCTAGGTATTGGCTCAGGGAGACAATTCAATGCTTCAGGTCATAGGCTTATGTATAAGATGGTGGGGACGGGCCTCACCAGTGAAAAGGACTTTTTGCGAGTTGCCTTCAGATTGAGGGAGGACTGGAGTTCTCTGGGGTGCACCTCCTCTGTGGAGCCCTCGTCTCGCTTCCTTCTCCTCCTGGCTTTGCTCTCTGGTAACTATGAGGAAAAGGAAAACAGACAAAAAGGCACAGACCTCATAACTCAGTGTTATAATTTTGGAACTTAAAAGTAGCTGTTTTTTAGGTGTCATATTGACAACAACATGATCAACTGTGCACCTGAAGTTGAGATTTCCATCCGAAACCATAAAATTGGGACACATTAACGTTAATATACCAGCTACTGGGATTCTGAATAAACAAAACACCACTGAAATAGCCCTGGTAATACTCCCAACAGGTTTACCATGAGTTTGAGTGGGTTGACGATGGCTCCAGGAGGCACACAGTGAGAGTCTGACGTCCCTTTGGTCTGGATCTCCGTCAGGTACAGCAGCCACTTGCCATTGGCTACCTCCCAGGGCCAATCAAACTCCACCTCCAGGTTTCCAAGGTTAACCAGTGGCTTCCCAAAAACATTCACCTATGAGGAGAGGCATCATAGGTGAAATTAGGATCTTCAGAGATGCTAGCAAGGATTGTTTTCTAGGTAAAAAAACAACAACCTTAAATGTGAACTCCACAGGACTTCCGACGTCGCTGGCAGTCTTCATGCCCGATTCTCCCATGATCTCCCCACTGAAGTGAGTGTGACCTGTGTACTGGGCACTAGAATAGAGGCAGTAACACTGAATCAGATCCCTGTGATATACAGTATGGGGCTACCTAATACCTATAATCAAAACATGCCCTTAAAATGACTCAAAACCAATAACTTACAGTGCAAAAGATGCATCCAGTGTATACTCCACCGCCATGACAAGAGGCAGCGGTTGTAGATTGCTCTGTTTACTCAATCTGAGAGAGGACAAAGGTTGAGAAGCAATTCAATGTTACAGACGATTGTAGCTGGGTCAGTCCAGAAGCAATGCTGTGATGAGGGATGATGTACGTAGGTAATGGCAGTAGGAAGTGTACATAGAAGAGAGGGACATTTACGTAGAAAGCTGCAACGTAGAGCGAATCTCTCTGGTGTCCAGGCTGATCTCAGACGTCTGAAAGATGATCTGGATCTGATCCTGGAAAACAGAACGTGGTAGAAATCCACATTTAAAACCCTATATATGGTACCATGTTCCTATCTCACTTGTGGCCCAGACGAAGTAGTGGAGAGTACTAGTTTAAACTAGAACCTACCACCTGGTTGCTGGTGAATGGGTTCCCCAGCTCACACAGTACAACCATATCCTCTGCCGAACACTTGATGGCTGGGCTGTTGCTCTGTGGAACATAGGCAACCATTTCATGAGGAGAGAGGGACTAGACATTTTTGGGACAACTTGGCAAGTAATCGTATCTATAAATCACCAATCAGAGAAGCAAAAAGATGTGGTTGTTTACTTACCCGTAGCTTAGCATTAGCATCGTTGCGTGCAAAACAATGGGAGTGATACAACTGTTAGCCTTCTAGCTAATTAACTCTGTTACGCACCATAATAGAGGCTCCTAGGTGAAGTTTCCCCTCAATCCTAACGTTAACCAATAGAAGAGAATATGCTAAAATGACTCAAGATCAGCACCTAGGGGCAATTTCACCCTATCACACCATAGAGAGACACCAGTGTAGCACAGCATAGCAGGCTTACCTTTGAGCGAAAGGCTGAGTAGATCAGCGACGGGGGAATGGTGACGTTGAGCATGGCATTGTGAGCGTCCTCCGCCGGTTTCCCTGGCGACTGGAAGTTGTTCACGTCCACGACCAACATGACCTTCTTGACACTGGCGCTGTACTGGAGGATCTGGTGACCATCATGGCTGTACAGGGACATTCACAACAAACAGAGTTAACAGAGATGACATTTTCTCTTTGATTTGATATCTTGGTCACTCTAAAAATGACTTACATTATTCAAAGTCAACCTCTATGGTTTACGTTCCTCTCAAGCCACCAATCATATAGCTAATGACACTTTGAACTATCCCTCCTATAACTCTAGTCATGACCTTTGATCCCTGACCTCTGATGACTGTACCTGGGAAAAGGTGTCTGCTCTTCATTGGCAAACTCTGCCTTCATCTGCAGGTTACTCTGGCACGTATTGTCCGGGCCACAGGCTTTCTGGAAGTGAATCTGTGGGAGTGAGGGAGGGAGTGGGATAGAGAAAGAGGGGAGGGAGAGAGAGAAGTCGAAAGGAATTATACTTATTCTCTATGGAACTAATATTATTTTCATCAACACACTATCAACAAACCCCAGTGTACAAAGCGTGGGCAGTAACTGTAGAGGCACACACACAAATAGTATAGTGGAGATTCTGTGTAAAGGGGAACATTCAAAACAGTATCACGAGTAGTCGCACCTTGGTATCAAACATTAACTGAGTAAACATTAGGTCTAACCTCCTTTTTGACACGGCTGGCCTTTCCCTCACTGAGCACAGGGAAGGCATCCAGGTTCTGCAGGGACTGCCGGGCTTTGGGACGCCCCTCGTGGAGGGATACGTTCAGGGAGAAGACTACGGGCTCCACCTTGTCTCGGATGGGACTCTACAGGACAGACAGCGAGACATGGTTAGGGGGACTCCCTTTGTTATTTTCAAGCATTTATCCAACAAATCTCAACAAGCAGATCATCAGTAATGATGCAGGGCTTTGACCCTGGAGGAGGAGATGAATTCAAAACCAAAAGCCAGTCCATGGTCACAATAGGTTATGTCGGTGACAGTTCCTTACCACTAGTCCGAGCCTCAGCGTTTTGCATTTGGCAGATGGCATTGACAAGAAACCAGTGTAGCTGTCCAGGCCATTGTCTTGGAAACGGACCCGGTGGTTGTGCCTTGTTAGGTCGGCTTCCACAGTGTACTTCACAGCTGAGAGGACACGGGACAAAATGCTAGAATACATACTACAGGGAATTTCATAACAATTATTTATTCATTCATTTAGCAGCTTTTATCCCCATTGTTTGAATAAAAAAAGTAGCTTCAATGAATAAAAACAATAAGAGCAAGTAGGCTTTGTGTACATTTGAAATCGCATGAAACCAACAGTTGTGTTTGCGTACATACTGTACGCCAGACAAGATTTATTTAGATAATTATATTAGGTATCTGTCATTCGATTTAGGATTTTGGTTACAAAGGAAAGGGGACAAAGCCAGTGATGTCATAAAAAAACATATTTTTAGAGATGTTATGTGTGTGTTTCTTGACAAGCTCATAGGTTCAAGGGCAACAAGGGCAACAGAGTTTGTTTTGCATGGCCCGGTGTCCCGGGTGGGTGGAGAATGGTCTAAAATGAGCCAACTCCGTCCACATGGGGTATGGGAAAATGCCAGGCGAACTCCAACAATGTCTTGCTAATTTACACCCTCCCCCTTTTGATGAACAACCTGCGCTAATTGGCTGGACTGTCTTGCCAATCAATCACTTTCACCAATTAGTTAATAGCTAGGCACAAATGAAACCAACAGTCACAATGGCCCTTTAGGGCTCATGTTAACGCGATGCATCTTCGGCTTGCAATTGTACCTTGGGGATAAATAAACTGTATTGAATTGAAATCAATTGAACCAAATGTAATTAAATGGGCTAAATTGAATTCCATTAGCTCCGGAAATGACATTCCTACATGTTGGCAATCTTGTCCTGAGGTCACTTGAATGACTGATCAACACTAAAATAGCAGTGTTAGTGTTAGAGCAGTGGTCATCTAATAACAATGTTGTAACAGAACCACACTCACTGACATTCTTCCTGAAGTCCTTGTCCCCAGTGCTCAGTGTGTAGTTGAAACAGACCTCCACCTCCACACTGCAAACACAGAAAAACACACTCAAATGGTCAGGGATTCCCTATTCAGTGTCATAACATGGGTTTAATCACTATTGCTGAAACATTGAGTATCCTCAAGCATTGAAAAGAGATCATTATGTCCAAATACAATTATACCAAACAAAAATCTTACCAGTTGTCACAGTCTTTAGGGTCCACAATCCCTGGCGTCACTTCAAGAGTTTTAATGAGGTGAATGACTGGGCGGGCCCTGATCAAATAGATAACAACATGAACATATACCATACATTAGGGATTTATGGTTGATACAATAGATTTGCTGTGCATTAAACAATATGTCTGGTTCGAAAGGATGAGAACTGAGATGGACGAAAACACAATATACGTCTAAATGCATCAACAGATCCTTGTTGTGATTAGCTACCTCAGTAAGGCTACGCGGTCGTCCAGTGAGCCGACCACCATGTCGGGGTAGCGGTTCTCATCCACATCCAGCCCCCCGTTGATGGAGTAGCCAAATGTCTTGAACCCACCTCCAGCTATATCCTCCCCCTCAATCACCTGAGGAGAGGGAGGTCAATACTACAACCAGATTTACATTACATTACATTTAAGTCATTTAGCAGACGCTCTTATCCAGAGCGACTTACAAATTGGTGCATTCACCTTATGACATCCAGTGGGACAGTCCCTTAACAATAGTGCATCTAAAACTTAAGGGGGGTGAGAGGGATTACTTATCCTATCCTAGGTATTCCTTAAAGAGGTGGGGTTTCAGGTGTCTCCGGAAGGTGGTGATTGACTCCGCTGTCCTGGCGTCGTGAGGGAGTTTGTTCCACCATTGGGGGCCAGGGCAGCGAACAGTTTTGACTGGGCTGAGCGGGAGCTGTACTTCCTCAGTGGTAGGGAGGCGAGCAGGCCAGAGGTGGATGAACGCAGTGCCCTTGTTTGGGTGTAGGGCCTGATCAGAGCCTGGAGGTACTGAGGTGCCGTTCCCCTCACAGCTCCGTAGGCAAGCACCATGGTCTTGTAGCGGATGCGAGCTTCAACTGGAAGCCAGTGGAGAGAACGGAGGAGCGGGGTGACGTGAGAGAACTTGGGAAGGTTGAACACCAGACGGGCTGCGGCGTTCTGGATGAGTTGAAGGGGTTTAATGGCACAGGCAGGGAGCCCAGCCAACAGCGAGTTGCAGTAATCCAGACGGGAGATGACAAGTGCCTGGATTAGGACCTGCGCCGCTTCCTGTGTGAGGCAGGGTCGTACTCTGCGGATGTTGTAGAGCATGAACCTACAGGAACGGGCCACCGCCTTGATGTTGGTTGAGAACGACAGGGTGTTGTCCAGGATCACGCCAAGGTTCTTGGAGCTCTGGGAGGAGGACACAATGGAGTTGTCAACCGTGATGGCGTGATCATGGAACGGGCAGTCCTTCCCCGGGAGGAAGAGCAGCTCCGTCTTGCTGAGGTTCAGCTTGAGGTGGTGATCCGTCATCCACACTGATATGTCTGCCAGACATGCAGAGATGCGATTCGCCACCTGGTCATCAGAAGGGGGAAAGGAGAAGATTAATTGTGTGTCGTCTGCATAGCAATGATAAGAGAGACCATGTGAGGTTATGACAGAGCCAAGTGACTTGGTGTATAGCGAGAATAGGAGAGGGCCAAGAACAGAGCCCTGGGGACACCAGTGGTGAGAGCGCGTTGTGAGGAGACAGATTCTCGCCACGCCACCTGGTAGGAGCGACCTGTCAGGTAGGACGCAATCCAAGCGTGGGCCGCGCCGGAGATGCCCAACTCGGAGAGGGTGGAGAGGAGGATCTGATGGTTCACAGTATCGAAGGCAGCCGATAGATCTAGAAGGATGAGAGCAGAGGAGAGAGAGTTAGCTTTAGCAGTGCGGAGCGCCTCCGTGATACAGAGGAGAGCAGTCTCAGTTGAATGACTAGTCTTGAAACCTGACTGATTTGGATCAAGAAGGTCATTCAGAGAGAGATAGCTGGAGAGCTGGCCAAGGACGGCACGTTCAAGAGTTTTGGAGAGAAAAGAAAGAAGGGATACTGGTCTGTAATTGTTGACATCGGAGGGATCGAGTGTAGGTTTTTTCAGAAGGGGTGCAACTCTCGCTCTCTTGAAGACGGAAGGGACGTAGCCAGCGGTCAGGGATGAGTTGATGAGCGAGGTGAGGTAAGGGAGAAGGTCTCCGGAAATGGTCTGGAGAAGAGAGGAGGGATAGGGTCAAGCGGGCAGGTTGTTGGGCGGCCGGCCGTCACAAGACGCGAGATTTCATCTGGAGAGAGAGGGGAGAAAGAGGTCAGAGCACAGGGTAGGGCAGTGTGAGCAGAACCAGCGGTGTCGTTTGACTTAGCAAACGAGGATCGGATGTCGTCGACCTTCTTTTCAAAATGGTTGACGAAGTCATCTGCAGAGAGGGAGGAGGGGGGGGGGAGGAGGATTCAGGGGGAGGAGAAGGTGGCAAAGAGCTTCCTAGGGTTAGAGGCAGATGCTTGGAATTTAGCGTGGTAGAAAGTGGCTTTAGCAGCAGAGACAGAGGAGGAAAATGTAGAGAGGAGGGAGTGAAAGGATGCCAGGTCCGCAGGGAGGCGAGTTTTCCTCCATTTCCGCTCGGCTGCCCGGAGCCCTGTTCTGTGAGCTCGCAATGAGTCATCGAGCCACGGAGCGGGAGGGGAGGACCGAGCCGGCCTGGAGGATAGGGGACATAGAGAGTCAAGGGATGCAGAGAGGGAGGAGAGGAGGGTTGAGGAGGCAGAATCAGGAGATAGGTGGGAGAAGGTTTGAGCGGAGGGAAGAGATGATAGGATGGAAGAGGAGAGAGTAGCGGGGAGAGAGAGCGAAGGTTGGGACGGCGCGATACCATCCGAGTAGGGGCAGTGTGGGAGGTGTTGGATGAGAGCGAGAGGGAAAAGGATACAAGGCAGTGGTCGGAGACTTGGAGGGGAGTTGCAATGAGGTTAGTGGAAGAACAGCATCTAGTAAAGATGAGGTCGAGCGTATTGCCTGCCTTGTGAGTAGGGGGGAAGGTGAGAGGGTGAGGTCAAAAGAGGAGAGGAGTGGAAAGAAGGAGGCAGAGAGGAAAGAGTCAAAGGTAGACGTGGGGAGGTTAAAGTCGCCCAGAACTGTGAGAGGTGAGCCGTCCTCAGGAAAGGAGCTTATCAAGGCATCAAGCTCATTGATGAACTCTCCGAGGGAACCTGGAGGGCGATAAATGATAAGGATGTTAAGCTTGAAAGGGCTAGTAACTGTGACAGCATGGAATTCAAAGGAGGCGATAGACAGATGGGTAAGGGGAGAAAGAGAGAATGACCACTTGGGAGAGATGAGGATCCCGGTGCCACCACCCCGCTGACCAGACGCTCTCGGGGTGTGCGAGAACACGTGGGCGGACGAAGAGAGAGCAGTAGGAGTAGCAGTGTTGTCTGTGGTGATCCATGTTTCCGTCAGTGCCAAGAAGTCGAGGGACTGAAGGGAGGCATAGGCTGAGATGAACTCTGCCTTGTTGACCGCAGATTGGCAGTTCCAGAGGCTACCGGAGACCTGGAACTCCACGTGGGTCGTGCGCGCTGGGACCACCAGAGTAGGGTGGCCGCGGCCACGCGGTGAGGAGCGTTTGTATGGTCTGCGAATTCCTGACAATCCAAACGTAGTTTGACATGTACAGCCACTTGCTTGTGTTTCTGTAGGCATTATTGTGGGTTGATGTGAGCTCAGTGATAGCCTCGTCCTTCTCTTTGAAAAGGATTCATCTGATGTTGCAACAGAAATCGCTCCCCATCTGTTCAGCTCTGCAGCTCTCCTCACCACGAGCCCCATAGGATGAATTTACCCGTAGATGCTGATCTGAGGTTAGTTTTACATGTATTACCCTTACGGCTAAGGTTAGGAGTCAGGGAGGATCCTAGATCCTGTTTCTAAGGGTGTGTTTCCATACCTGACTGGGCTCCTGAGAGATGCCCTCAGCGCTGCCTGTCCAGATGAACACCCTGCCTGTTCCATGGAACGGAGCGCCCACCGCAAAATCTGTGAAGAGAGGGAGGGGGGAGAGACTGAGAAAGAGATAGAAATTATAGGCTCTTGTGTCTCCAACAAAGGTCTTCAAAAGCCTTGTTCCATCACTGAGGGTCAGGAATGTTCTATCCATTTAAGTTAATGTCAGCACTCAGCACTGAGCCAATACTTGGTGAGAGTGAAATGTTGTCAAAATCCCATTCAAACTGCTTTGATTCATGTCAGAAAGGCACATGATAGATTTATAATACCAGTGTCATAGACATTATGGTGATCTACTGTATAGTGTTCAGGACAGCAATGCTGTAAAATGATACATGTAGCTTATTCTTAAATACTGTACTCTATTTTCTGAGAGATTAAAGGTCCAATGCAGCCGTTTTTATCTCAATATCAAATTATTTTCTGGTTAACAGTTAAGTACCTTACTGTGATTGTTTTTCATTTTGCTAGGGACTGTCTAGGTGTGGCCTGAGTGGGGAGGGGGAAACTGAAAACTAGCTGTTATTGGCAGTGAGGTTTGGAACTCTCTTTCTTATGTAAGGGGATTAACGCAGGAGTTCTGTGCTTTACCTTGGAAATGTGGATGACGCAGCGAGGTTCATTTTTCCAAGTTAATGTACAGAACGGAGGTGTTTATCCTGCTTACACCACGGCTGCCAAAGAAAACAATACTAAAGCACACATTTACCGGTAGAAATAAACAATTTCCCGTTGATATTTCCATTTTTATAAGAGGATTCATCATTTCGCATATTTTGGTTGTAGCCATGCTCGCTGGCAACGTCATTGTACCTTGCTTGCTAGTTATAATAGCCAACTAGCGATGGCTAACACAGTCACATCCTCCGTAGCCAGAATAACAGCTACATTTGCTTTTGTTCAAGCTGTTTTTCTATTGACATTCATTTGGATACATCCATAACGTTGAGCTGATGATGCCCGATTTTGCCAGGTCATTACGAGGAGATCGCATTGCTTATCAAACACTAGGCTAGAAGCTAGCTAAATAGTTAGTTGCTAGCAAATCTGCCAATATGACAACTCAATTGAAAAATACCATTGCTGAAAACAGTTTGTCAAACTAGAAACGTGGAAGGATTTGACAGCATAGCGCCACTTGCTTTGTGACTGGAGCATAGGGACTGGAGAAATTCATGTTCATCAATATGCCTCTGAAAAATCACTATTTTATTCCAACCTCAGAGTGGAAGTATATATAAATCTCATTTTTGACTGTACTGGGCCTTTAATGACTTTCTATCCTAGGTTCTTTATAAGTGTGAGAAAATGTTGGTTTATTCAAATGTTTTACCTTGAAAGCCATCTTGGTTGACATCTCCAATGGCAGCCACAGCCATTCCGAACGCAGAGTCTCTAGGGCCTCGGAGTATGATGCTGGAGTTCTGCCGGAAGGAGCCGTTCTCGTTCATATAGACGTACACCGCTCCACCAAGCTCCTTCTTCCGATCAAAATAGAACGGGGCTCCGACGATCAGATCCATCCAACTACGAAAATGTGCCAACAAAGAGTGTTGTTTCATTGACAGGGTTCAACCAATAGTATTTCAATTCAATCAATTCAGGAAAAATTGATATTGCAGTTAAATTAATTCCAAAATAAGCTAGATCAATGGTTTAAAACAAGTTACTTATGTCCCATGGGGATTAAGAGGAGTAAGTAAGACAAAGTTATAATCCATACTCTACCCATCATTGTTGAGGTCTGCCACGGCTAGGGAGTTCCCAAAGTATGAGCCCATCTGCTCGCCTCTCAGGGTGAGGTAGGGTTTCAGCTGGTCCCCGTCCCCTGACTTCGACGACTTCTTCACAGTCAGAATGACCGAGCCTTTGGCGTCATCCTTGTTATCCTTAGGAGCCCCTGTCACCACTGTGTCCTGGCTCTGGCTGAGGAGGCCTCGGCCCTCTGCCACCGAGTAGCCTGGAAAAGAACAACAACAAACAACATACTATTACTAACTTTAAAAAAAAAATACTATGTCTAACTTACGTGATCTGATCTTAATCTTAAGAAATTGTTCGTAAAGTAGAGAATCTTGCACATGCGCAGAAGGTACGGCTGTTTAGCTATCGGGAAGAGGCATCTAGAAAATCTGGCCATGCAGCCACTCTGTTCTAACTGCTACATACTGACGTACTAACGACAAAAGTTAACTGACAACAGAAAACGCACACACCATGTTCACTGTTAACTTTAAAAACCCGTTCAATTCAAATCTGTATATAGACGTTTCCTGGGTAAAGCGAGATTAAATAAAAAAGTACCTATGTAAATGTGCCGTCGATTACCAAAGTTGGGGAAGCTGCTTCTCTTGGTGTCATAGATGACATTTGGATTCATCCAGGAGACATGAACATTGCCTGAAATAGAAGCAGAACAACACACTGGACATTTTAGAACATAATATGAAACAACCACAAAAACTGACCCGATTAGCATGACAATGACCATATGTGTTGACATGCCGCACACACAGACCAGGCTAACATACAGTCATGACCATAATTATTGGCACCCTTGATAAAGTATTTTTAGACAGTTTTCTTTTTGCTCGTCCTTTATCAAGGCTGACAATCATTTTGGTCATGACTGTACTTAACCTTACTGACCATATTGTCCCTGTGGGATGTATTTTTTTGCGGTCTCAAACAAATCTATGCCTACCTTGCCACTCAAAGCTGCCAGGGGCGCCCACGATGACCTCTGTGTCAGTGATGGCAGCAGAGATGCCCATGTTGCACATGACTTCCCCTGTGATGTCTTTAGTGTGGCTGCACACCTGATCAGGGTTCTGCCAGTGCATGTCTGTTTCGTTATAGTTCAGGTCGTTACCACGGATATAACACTTCCCAATCATCTGACGCAGCTTCAATACGCCATGTAACTTCACAAAGCGATGGCCACAGGTCTGAGAGCGAGAGAAGGAGAGAGAGAATCAGATGTGATCCTCTTTGTCTTGGTCATTCAATACTTGGCCATGTATTCAAGTAGTATGATACAGTAAGTTGCCAGAGATAATCATTCATATAAATAACTCAGAAAGGAGAGTTGCTGGTCTGGAGGGTCACCAGAGGATTGACCGATGGCCTCTTGAACCAATGAAGCTTTAATAAGCAGACGAGAAGTTACTCACCAGAATTCGCCCCCCTGGCTGTCTTTGGCTGGCCACGGTTACCCCCAGCCACATATCCTCCACCCTGTCCTCACCCTCAATGAGGTCAGGGTCTGAAAGGTCACAGTATATCACACCACTCACCATCACTGTGCTTTGGGTTTCATAACAGTACAACAATAAGGCATTTGTTTTCGGAATCAGAACAAATGACTTCCTTGTGTTCCTCTTCAAATCCCTTTTTTCAGTTGATTTTATATTAACATTTCCTCTGTGCCGTTCTAAATGGATAGTACCTTTGTGGAACAATCAGTATCTATTCTTAGTCCAGATGTACTATAATATTTCCTTACATTTTTTTTAAAGCAGAATTAGCAACTCTGAGCAACAACAGCAAAAACACAATGTCTACCTGAGCCAATCAGGTTCATCCTGGTGCAATCGGATTGGGCAACGTTTACAGGGCAGGTATACACATCTCCTGTTTCATTGGCCTTCACGCCAGACTCTGCCTTCTCCTTGGGTGCTCCAACAAGGAGTCTGTGGATCCGAACAAGACAAAACAAATCTGCGTTTACATTTCAACCCCAAGATTAGCCATCTATAGTACAGTATGTTAAGCTCACTGACAACAGGGCACCACATGCATGTCTGCAGGAGATCAGATGATACCCAGTGGTGTAGTGGCAGGTATACGCAAGCATCCACCGTATACACCGTTCGTTTTTTCAGTGGGCATTGTGTAACCTGCCTTCTTAATCCCCACAAGTAGTTTACTCGAGGTATCAATGAATGAGGCTGATTTAACAGATCAGAATATTTTGGTTAAAATGTTGATGAACTATTATTTCTACAAATTTTAAGCAAAGCAATGTGCACACCATTAGAGATCTAAAGATACAACAACTGTTATGGGTTGCTACTATGACTAGGATAATGCCTTTGGCTGCTAAACACACGAAGGAAAGTTGATTTGAAAAAATAGGCCTATAAGACAGGAGAGCGCATACAAGGTTTCTAAAATGTTCCCCTCGACATTTCTGTGGTCATATTTTGGCTTGGCTACTTTGAAGCACGGTAAGACACGCCTCATAATATGAAGTATAACATCCAGGTTTCAAACGAAGAAGGAACAGGAAACATATTGAGATGCTAATGATAGGCCTAACTGTCTGCTGGTAGATGGAAAGGCTTTCCCAAAAAAACCTGGCAGAATGATATCATGATCATTTGCATCAATCCCGTGGCCATTTGTTTAGCAAACTCCACCTCGTGTCCGCTACAGAAACACTGCTAACCAAATAACAGTGCTAAGTGCCTGCACACTTGAATGAAAGGGAAACTACAACTCAAAAGTGATCTCCTGATGTGGTTTAAGCCTTGTTGTTGACTTACAACTTCCAATTATTATTATGTTTTCTTTTATTACTTTCAGAGCTAAAAACCTGAAAGAAATCGGGAATAATCCGAAACCTGTGAATTTCTGACTCAGTTGACATCCTCGTATATCTATTTCAATAGTAGGCCTACTATTAGACTACTTGCACAGTACATCTTGGCTTGTCCTGACTGTGAAAGACCAATATGGGATTCATCATTTTAGGTCATTCGGAGTATATGTCACTGTTTCTCAGAGGGTGACTTCACTTCGCCGGGCGGGTCGTTCGGGAAAATGTTAGCAAAATTAGAGTATATCCACTACACCATTGATGATACCATGTTAACAATGCGTATCCACTGATCCATTGATAACCGCCACCTAATTGGCAATCTGATCAGGGTTATTCCACCATACAGAGAGTAGTAATTCAACATGTCTTGTTTCCTTTAGACAGAGAGTCAAATGTATGTATTTGGATCAAAAGGTGTAATAACCAAAGAATTTGAGCTGTCCTCCCTTGCTTCAATAAAAGATAGATGTAACACAGATGACTGCCCCAGTGAAATAGAGAGGCAGGCAGCCAAGCCAGGATGTGTATATTTTCCCCTCTCTCGCTCTCTTCATCGTTGATATGCTGTACACACTGCAATGAGGTGAGTACTGATGAGGAGGAGTCGGGGAGAGGTCAGACACAGAGAAGTCAGACTGGGGAGAGGTAGAACGAGTAAACAGAGGAGAGACTGGCGAGGAGGGGCGAGGAGGGAGAGAGCAATGAGAGGCGACAGCCAGACAATGACAGACGGAAGACAGGGAGGACCAGTGAGGAGTTCTGAACTGAAGGGCACCTTTCTCCTCCCATCCGTCCCTCCGAGCGGTCTCATCCAGTTTGGGGGGGGGGTCTAATTTAATTTTATCGCCCCCCCCCCTCACCCAGGACGCGGGTTGGGTTGTGTCATGTGACTAAATCAGGTTTGCCCGACCAGGAACGAGGAAATGAGCTTGTCACGTAAAGGGTGAGTGAGCAGTGGCATACAAGGACAAGACAGCATCCAAACGACCCAAGTCAATCAGTCTCTTCTCCTTTAATTCATCATTCCTTTCTCTCTCCCTCTCTTTCTCTCCAACACGTCCAACACGTTGCTTGGGATGTGGATGGGACATTGGAGAAAGAAACAGCAAGCAATTCCACGCAATATTCATTCATAACAAGAATGCATTATAGTAAAGACACGACTGTGGCGGGCAATGATTCTATAAGGCATCCAGAAAAAGGGAAAAGTGTCAAATGAGAGCTCCTCTGGGTTAAGAAGATCGGTGCATTTGTAGCTACAGAGACAGATATTTCAGCTTTGACTGCAGTATCTAGACCCTGGCAGACATAAATGTTCAGAGCTCATCAGTCAAGTGGAATAAATGCCAGTCATCACCAAGGCGATGACAGATAATAGGGAGGACATTTACTGACTTCCACCAATCAGACTGTCTAGTTACACCGATAATGTTATCACAAATGCCACTGGCCCACTGGAGAGAAGGAGCAGATATACACATACCAGAGAGTAGAGGAGGATCACTACTGATCAGTGTGTGTGTGTGTTTGCGTGTGTTTTGTGTGCGTATGTGTGCGCTTACGTGCCTACTTGTGTAACAAACACAAGGTAATTGTTCCACTCATCTGACATCTGGCCTGGGAGTGCTCTCCCGCTCCTTTAGCAAATGGAGCTCCAGTACTGGCAGCTGGCGTATGTCATACAGGTAGCAGGGGTTACTAGGAAGGAATGCAACAGTACCAGCACACAGGCTAATGGTGCCCATGCCGGCGTGCTCTGCATTCTCACTGTACTGTAAGACATAACAGAAGAAAGTGTCCTTCAAATACTTTGAGCGTTTGCTTGAGCCTGCATTGAGTGCCTGATGGGTTGGGTTTGTGTTTTTTATTTTTTATAATCTATTGGTTTATTGAGCCAGGCAAGCACAATCGAGCACAGATAAAGTATTTGAAAGGATTTAAAATATTATTTGAACCCAGGCCTGAAAAGAGCACATGATGTTAGAGCTAATCAAGCCCTGATGTGTCTTCTCTATGGAGAGGGAAAAAATGAATTTCTCATGTCATCTTATGTGAAGTTAATGTGATCACGTGGCAACATGTTAAAGCAACATGTGAAAACATTTGAGCAACATGTGAAAACATGATCTCATTTGAGACAAATGTGACAACACAGGGATGCAACATTTCAACATGTGATACCATGAAACGGACAACATTTGAACATTTTTCACATCAAAATGCAATTCCACATGTGAGAGTTAGATTTTCTCGTGAAAATATTTTTACGAAATGAAAGTGCAAGTTTGATTTTCACCTGTGAAAGTTTTTTTGTGTGTGAATGCTAATTCCACAAGTGAATCTACAATTCACATGTACGGTGAAAACCTGTTATTCTCCTCACAGATGAAAAGGTGGTGTCAACATTCAACATGTGATCTCTACACTGAGTGCATTAAACATTAGGAACAGCAGGTGAATCCAGCTGAAAGCAATGATCCCTTATTGATGGCACTTGTTAAATCCACGTGTATCAGTGTAGATGAAGGGGAGGAGACAGGTTAAAGAAGGATTTTGAAGCCAAGGGGACAGTTGAGACATGGATTGTGTATGTGTGTTCTTCAGAGGGTGAATTGGCAAGACAAAAGATTTAAAGTGCCTTTGAACAGGGTATGGTAGTAGGTGCCAGGATTGTGTCAAGAATGGCAACACTGCTGGGTTTTTCACGCTCAACAGTTTCCCATGTGTATCAAGAATGGTCCACCACCCAAAGGACATCCAGTCAACTTGACACAACTGTAGGAAGCATTGGAGTCAACTTGGGCCAGCACCCCTGTGGAACGCTTTCGACACCTTGTAGAGTCCATGCCCCAACAAATTGAGGCTGTTCTAAGGGCAAAAGGAGGTGAAACTCAATATTAGGAATGTGTTTTTCTCCATGTATATTGAATACATGTGAACATATAGTTTCACATCCGAACAGCTGAACTCACGTGTCTCTTGTTGAACATTTCAGCTCAATATGTGAAAACAGTTATTTCGCATGTGAAATGTCCCTTTTTTTGAGTAAGGGAAGTTATGAGATGGTATCGGTGTTTTAAGGTAGGTGATACGCTGTTCAGTTAAATGTGTTAGAAAAACAGATGTACAAATCTTTAATCAGTGACAATATGATTGCATTTTACATGATCACTTAGTACTGACCTTTCAATATGACCTCATGTGGGATTTGAACTCACAACCTCTAGATTACAGTGATCTTTCTGCTGCTAGTACACATTCATTACTTATAACATATCTTTGCACTTGGAGAAAGAGTGTCATCTGCACTGCTATTTTAGTTATCAGTTAATCTTACTATTCTCTCATCATTGATTTCATTCACTTATCTTCGCTTTTTCAAGGGTTTTCTGTATAGTTGTCTAGGGGCGTATTACTCCTGAATCACGATGATAAATGTAATAGCTACAAAGTCCAAGTGTATGAATACAGGAGCCAATCAGTCACTGACACAGACATAGTGGCATAGCAGGAAGATCAGAATGATGTGAAGCAAGAAGTTGAGAGTTCAAATCCCAGGTGTTGAGTAATAATTACCATATAAATAAACATACATAATGTAGCCATATGTAAGTGGAAAACACTGTGGCTACTTCGGGACATTCCTGTGACATCCCAGCACCTTCTTGTTTGCAGGGTATCCGTTTAAATCCACGTGTGAACGGTTATGTGACATATCATCGCATGTGAAGTGTTCCAAAACCAAATGGTTTCACATGTGAAATCATGTGTTTCTTCCCGTAAGGGTTATGCCCAATTGCCCACCGAACATACCTTGTACGCAATTACATAGGCAGGCAGCCTGTCTTCTTCCCTGCTATATGATATTGCACACTTGGACAGGCTGCTCTGCTTGCTTGGATTGTTAGGATATCATCCGTGTTTGGGATGATTGTCTTCACTTCACTTCCAAGTATTTGTTTTATGTGTTTCACCTTTGCTCTTAGCAAACGCCCTGTGATGCACATCTGAATTCTCTGGTTCAATTCTGATAGTTTAATTTACAATTGTTTAAGTAGAACTCTTGTCAACATTCTACTATTTGAGTACACCGGATTTAAACCTACTCAAGTCAGTGGCTTTTCTCATGGGAATGATTGAGCCTTTGTGGGTTGGGTAAAAACAACAACATGAGGCTGAGTCTTGTTTGAAAAGACTGAAAGCCAAAGGTGCTCAATTCCTGTCATTCGCACACGGCCTAACCGTTTTAACGATGCCATTGTCGTGAGCAGTTAACAAAAGACACATTTACCAAACCCCTTAAGCAAACACACTCATTCGTGCAATAGAAACAGCGATTCACTTGTGCTGCCGCAGGCAACGCTGTGGGCGACTGAAACGAGAGAGGCATAAAGGTCTCCGAATGGAGTTGCATCGGCTGCATGGGAACTCGTGCTAAGACACGTCACAATCACTTATTCACTTTATCTCTGAATCTCAAGCCAAATCCTTCAGCGATGAGGTGGGACGTCAGGGATAAAGGGGAAGATATGGCACAGTTCATAGTCAGGCTATGTGTAAACACACGTACTGTAGACCCACTGTGCACACAAACACACACACACCTCCTAGTCCTAACCATCCCATACTGTACAAAGGTCACCAATGACAATGCTCAGTGGGGAAGAGTTGGCAAAGTAGAGTAACTAAATGACTTAAGATATCTACATGAACACGAGATATCGTGAAAAGGCATGCCCGGTAATAAGAAGTTAGCTTTTTATAGGGGTGGTGTTTCTTAAGGCATAAGTCTCTGCTGGGTCTGAATGCACTTCACTTTGTAGCGCACGACTCACTTCAATGAACTCTCAATGTCGTGTGACTGGAAGCAAAGTCGACCTGTAAAGGTCAGAGGGTGATGAAGAACGTCTGCCATCTTCCCAATAGGTGATTTTACACTGGAATCTCAATTTTGAATAATCCTCTCACAAAACCACTAAATCCAAAGGACTGAGACAGGGGTTAGACCTCTTAGTGGCTGGGCAGGCCATCTTGGTGAGTAAGTCCACTGAAAATTCCACCACACCTTTCCAAAGCTGCTCCTAAAATTGAGCAACCCACTTCTTGGAAATCAAGAGAACTAGTGGTTTAATAAGTAATAGAGAGAACAGAGGAAGCATTGCAAAAAGGAATAATGTAGCTAGCTGGTAGAGTGAGTCATTTCCTCTCCCATACTGGCCCAGTGCCCTGGCACACACAGTACAACAGACCACGACACCTGAGACAGGATGTGTCCGATGACCTCCTAGGACATACTGGAACTTGTTTTACTTTATTCTGTGGTGAATACCAGGACTATAGCCAGGTGGATGAAGTATTTAGATTGGACTTGACGATTTAACGCTTTGTCAGTTTGCTGTGAAATAGTGAATGTCCAAGATTGATGGATGGTAATGTACTGTATCATCAACATGGCTGTTGTGTCACCTCCCTCACAGAGTAGTCCGATAACTAAGTTGTCAACAAAATGTTAGCACTAGCATTCGCTAACTTATGTGACCTGGTCTTTTCAAACAGGGCTTTTGGGGAAAAAGGCATGGGTTATATATATTTCCTGTGAGGGAGAAAACTGAGGCCTGGCTTTGAAAGTGTAGCTAAACAACTGGCAACATGAGGGTGGCCTGAATACACAATGCAATATAAGATCACCATGGCGATAAGCTCCGGGAACCTGCTGCACGGTCGTCGGGCGACAGCTAGGCCTGACAGAGAGAAGGAAGTGAAACTGCCCGTAGAGAGAGACAACACGGACGCTGATCACCATATTGTCCCCTGGCACGAAATGCATCCACATGAGACTAAACATAGCACCTTTCTGTCAACGTGTAGGGCCACATCTAAAGACATTCAGCACAATCAACAGGATTGGCTTCTTTAGGCATTCCAGTGTATTCAGTGTTTCCTGCACAGAGCAACACGGTTGAAGACACGAGATCAAGATCAATCTGTTTCACAGAAGGAGAAAAAAACATCTAAAAACAGCAACTGGTTTACATGGCTTCCCACATGAATAAAGAATTATATCTTGACCCTCACAGAGATTCTTAAAGAATGTAAATGTACGTATTAGAAAGTAATCAAAAATGCACATGGAATTTTTATTAAGGAACACAGAGTGCTGCAGTCGCAAATGTTGAAGTAAAAACACGATGACATGTCATGTCCAGTTTGGTCTCCGCAAACGGAACAGAGATACCAATAATAATAATAATAATATAATATACCACACACCCATCACATCACGGGAGGGGAATGGAAAGTTAAGTGGCAGTGAAAATGACATCAGTCCGAACTTCAGAGAGATGCTGCTGTAAGCTTTCGCAGACCCTCACGTACACAGGAAGCACACAGCGGTGTTTCCAGCAACACAGTGTGTCGCACAGCCTTCAAGGACAAGACGAGGTCTTCTGCCCGTTTTGCCATCAAGCTGAATCAAGCCTCATCCAAATGATGTTGGAAGAAACAGGGTATGCTTTGAAGACGGACGTGTTGATATTTTGAGGCAATACAGAGAGAGAATCCGTGCCCCCCCAAAAAATGGAAAACGTACTTGATTCATATAAAAACAGTACAAAAACAGTACATTTTTTCACACGCACAAAAAATAAAATAAGAAAGAAGTATACTTTCCAAGTGTACGTTTATTAAAACATTTAAAACAGTAATCATTCACATTTCATGCAATCCTCCTTTTGTCTGTTTATTCAGCGACTTTGCATGCACGGGTACAAAAACATAAAATGGAGGAAAAAGAGACAAGACGCGTGATTAGGTTACAGTATCGAGCAGCCACGGTAAGCAGAGGCCTAAACCAGCCGAGGCGTCTTCAGAACCCGTGTGTTAACTAATAGACAGACTAAATCAAGTCGGACAGCAGACGCGGCTGGAGTCCAGAGTGAAACACAAGCCAGACGTGTATATCTCATTCATTATGTGGAATTACCTGGTGTCGGAATCGACTCTCTTGAAAACAAATACTACTCCCGGTCAGAACCATTAACCTGACTATATGCCTCTGTCTGTCTGTCATGATGCACACACTCACACACAAAGAGAAATCCCTAGAAATGTAGATGCCAAGGATGTTTTAGCCCTAAGGTCATTTTAAATACTATCTAACAATAAAGACCATTAATGACCTGACCCCTTACCTTGTTGTTTTAAGCGACTTTTTAAATAAGCATGTTTAGTCTGTCAGATCTATAGGTGGTGTCTGATGAACCTGTAAACATGATGAATCACTAGTTGGCTGTTTTACTTCAAGGCATGGAAGGAGACAGAATTGGGGGGGGGGGGACTAAATAATAGTACATACTTGTGTTATCATTGTATTATCCTGTAATTCATAGTATTAAAACAATTATGAAATCAGTCTCTCCTCAGATGACGGTAAATCAAAATGTCATAGCTAGGTATCTTGAGTGCACAAAATCAACAAGCCACATGGTGACTAAATCGCGTGGTGTGAAGTAGCTCAGGTCTCTCACAGAGCTGTCAAAATCAACAGCAGGTACAGCAGTGTTCATGGAAGTAACTCCACTAACTCTGCCCCTTGTGTTGACCGTCTGGAATTTATCACATCAAAGTGTCAGCTAACCCGACCCTGGACTTGGCTATTGTCCAGAGAAACAGAGAAACACTGGAGTGGACTGTCAAGACTAGACTTCACGCAAAGACAGGACACGATGAATTGTCCGATGCTCAGAAATAAATCATGATTTAAATCTTAGCAGGCTGTAGGCTACGTTTGAACGGATGAATCAATGAAACGATCATCACACCATACGCGAATACAATGAATAGGCCTAATAATGAGTAGACAATAACAGCGAGCACAGAAGTACAGACCAGGTGTGATATAGGAGCACAAAGAGACCACTAAAAAAACACATACCGGTATCTGATTAGCAGTCCACCAAAGTAACATGAGCTAAAAATAAATAAAAAAACGTTTTATTTCTTTCAACCACCATATGGGGAAGTCATCGTCATGGTGCTGTGGGACAGGACAGGATACCCTATTACAGTCCAGAACTGGGTTCAAATACTATTTGAAATCTATTGATTACTTGAGAGTGCTTTTACGTAAGTCTTCCTGGAGAGCCATATGGAAGGGATTTGCAATTTAGGGACTTTTCTATTGTTTCCATGGCAAAGGGGCAAGCTCAATCAAGTACAGCTAAAGTATTTGAAACGATTTCAAATAGTACCCAGGTCTGTTACAGACTACAGCCAAGACCGGAAAGAATGGGTTACTTACTATGAAGGAAATGGGTGATTTGTCTGCAGGACAAGAGGGCTGAGAGTGTGGGTATAAAGCTTTCCTTGACTTAAAAAGTTTCCGGGGGTCACATTACTCCTCCACCGGAACCTTTTTATGTCCGCGACACCGACAGTGGAAGGGAGTGTGTAAAAGTTTTGACTGCTGTGGAAGTCTGGAATAAAACATGGCATGCCAAATACAACCTTTGAACTCCCCACCTGGGTTTCGTAATAAGGGGCGGTGTGTCTCTCACGTTCAGTTATGTCATGTTGGAAAGAAAGCTCGGGAGGACTCGCCAGATCCAATTTCCCCTTAAATTTAGGAACCGACAAACTGGAGGACTCGGGAGCCTCTCTGTAAAGGGAGAATGTCAAGAATCTTTTTTATTGAACCATTATTTTTAATAGACCCCTGAGGTTAGAAATCCCTTTTTGTAAAGGCAACCTGGAATATTTCCCCCTGACAGTAAACATATTGCCTACTAGTCAAGCAACATCAGCCAACTGTATGACTTACTATCTCCCGTTCTCTCTGTTGCGGTTGATACAGTGAACGCGACCACCGAGGCCATGAAAAAGGAGCCTTTGAAACAGGGAGAACGTGAAGAATCTTTACTCCCACAGCAGACAGTCAAACAAGGTCAGACATTTCAATGAGTTATGTCCCTTTCTGTCTGTTCTGGTTGATACAGCAAAACCGACCACGAAATGTCTGCTTCCTATAACACTCAGAGCCGGAGCCCTGTCCATCCTCTTGAGTTACTATAATAAGTCCCAAATGGCACCCTATTCCCTATATATAGCGCACTACTTTTGACCAGGGTGCAGTTTGGGCCGGAAGCCTAACTTGACAGGTGCTTCCTGGAGTGATGTTTCGAATCTGTCCAGTTCCCCCACAGAGCATTAAACGGGCACTTTTTATCCCCATATTGGAAGGTAGACACTGGTATGGTGCTGGAAATAATACATGTGAATTTAAAAACAGGTGAACTGTCCCTTTAACATGCATCAGCCTCTCATTAGCAACTGACACAGCGATGTTACAAACAGCCCACCTCAACCCGACCAAAGCAGGTTCAAGTGTAGTACCACACCACTTGGGAACATTAGCCCGTTAATTGATGTCAACACTGTCAGCCGTTTTAAATGTTCGTTGCTGTAATTACTATGTTATACTTTAGAGAAATGATCTGGTACCTTAAAACACAAGACAAATATGGGTTGAATTCAACACCATGCAAGTATGGATTTGGTTTTGTCTCAAATGTATAGATAAGCATGAGCAAAAGAGTTGTCAAATCGCTCCACATTGAGACCAACCAATTAAGTGAAACAGAGAATAGGACTGCTGACGCTAGCATTAGTAATATCACCCATTGAAAAGGAAGTCGTTGAAGGACAAGTATTTCAATCACCCAATCGTAATCAGGCTACAGGGAACCCTTTCATTCTGTGAGTAAATCACTTCCATTCACATCCCCTGGGGTCAAGGACCCAAGGGATTTCCTCCTCTGCACTTCCTGACATGACAGCACTGGTAACATGTAAGCATAATGGTATGTCCCTGACTTAAACCACCACAACTTTAACATGGACATCATTTTAGATGGCAAAAGTTGTTTTTTTTTAAAATGGTATTGGTCTATGCGTTCATTTTTGTATGTCTTTGAATCTAGTGATGATAATTCTTATAATCCTATATGTATAAAACATGTCCTTAAAGAGATATTAGAGATTTGTGGGTTACACTGACTTGAGAAATCTGTCATTTGAGTCCAACTGGTCCTAACACAAATGTATACAGGCAAGAATATTTTACATGGAGTGGTCCATTGGTGATAGACTTGTGGGAGAGCAGTGACATTGTTAAACCAAAAACACAGCAGTCTACCAGCCTACACACGGGATGTATAAGCTACTTCCCAGTCCTGAATTAAAACAGACCGTATTCCATCAGCCAAATTCACTCTGCCAATTTTACAGCAGATTATTAGAGGGATGGACCACAACACATGTACTTTTCATCTGGGTCAGACGGTGCAGTTAATTGATATGGCGTGGGGGTTTACGTATGGATTTCCATTAAAAGCTCATTCAATTAGGTGGAATAAAGGCGAGGAGAGAGAGAGAGAGGCTCAGCTCCCATAATGTGTTTAAGGTTCTCAAAGACCCTCCATTGACCTGCATGTCAACTCTTGTCCAGTTCAGACGAGGGTCTCAATGGTCACTGAATTAGAAAGCTTTATCACGACTGAAGTACCGATGAAGCAGGCTTAAGTACTGTTCAGTATCAGTACAAGGGAGTTGAACTTCAAGACACAAAGCGCTAAGACAAATGGTGCACTTACGGTATATGCTATGTTATACAACGGGTAGGTGTAATCCTGAATGCTGATTGGTTAAAACCGCATTCCAGCCGGTGTCTATTCCTCAAGTTACCACCGGCTAAATCTATGATATTAAAATGTCTATTTACTCTGTTCCACCTGACTGCGCAATCCACTGTCTCATCAGCCCAGCCAAGCAATTTATAAACTCGATCTCCACTACGAAAAGCATCTAGACATGATTTCCCATTTCTTTTAGACTTTGTCTGTCTCTCCAACATTTGCAACATCGTTTCAATATTCAAATTCTTTCTCCAGCTGTCCCATAGTAATGAACATGTCATGAGTCGGGACGAGAGACAGCGGCAGGCAGTGTTTCTCAGCCAGTAGAATCAGCTGGCATAATTTTTATGGATATATACAAAGAAATGTAAATTGAAAAAAGGTCAAATGAACCGAAGTGCAGCTATTTGCAGTCTTTCCAGCTTCAGTTTGAAGTGATTGTGTTAGCTGTGTTGTTGGCTATCTCCTCTGAACAACAGTGTCCTGACGAGGGAGCACATTTTCTATGCCAGGCGAAAACGTGCTTCATTAGCTCATTGTTATGGATGTATCGAAATAAATGTCAACAGACAACACTTAAATGCAAATGCTGCTACTTTGTTGTTAGTCTGGCAGCTTTTTGACGTGACTGTAAGTTAGCCGTAGTTGGCTAGCTAGCAAGCAACGGATACGAACGTTGCCAGCCAGTATGGCAATGGAACATTTAGAATGAAAGACTGGGTCGCGTCCATAGATACAGAACAAAACGACTGAACAACTGGGTTGCGTCTCTAGCAACCGAACCGATATAAAGAATGACCAGCCGGCTTGGATAGCAACCCTAGATTTGTGTCGGCACTATATCTTGTGGAAGGATTAAATAGTATGAATAAATTAATCAAAATAAAGTTAATGAAAATATGTCAATCATTATTTGAATATGTTGGTAACCTGTTCTAGGTGAGAAAAAAAAGTGATAATGTCCTCGAAGCCGGTGTTTAGGGGATATATTAGCACGGTTTTCGAGCCCTTGACTTCATCTCGGGCCTATGAACACCCGTGCCAGTATATCCTTCAAACACCGACCTTGAGTGCATTATAACTTAAATATCAAACTACAATAGACACAAAATTCATTCCACAGCTATAACAGCTGTTTATCATTTTAATTAATTAAGTGTATTAATAAAAAAATATTGTTTTAAATAAAAACAGGTAGAAATTGATTAATAAATAATATATATACATATAAAAAAACAGGTTAACACCATGTGCTAATGAATACAACACATATTTCGCAACCATTCCTTATCTTTCATTAAAACAGGTGGTAAACCCCTGTAGCAAATGGAGGGTTTTAGGAAACAAAAACAATGTTGCCTTACTGTCGTTAGTACTGTACCTCTTTCAACCAAATGTTTTGCCGGGATACAAAAGCTGACACAATAGCTGCTGTAGCCTCTTTCTATTGAATGGCTTGAACCAGTTAAGTTCTCATCATCTCTTTACAGGGATAGAGATGTTGAAGCAGCTGGATCTGAGCCAAGCACAGTATTACCCTTTGCCCTGATGGTTCCCTGTTGCATCATGAGGTATTCTAAACGCATTATTAATGCCTCGACACATTCATCTGAGGGTTGATTTGACTGCTCGAATTCCTACAGTACTTCAGGTCAGCTTAACCCGCCATAAAAAGGGGCCAGACACCAGCAGCTTTCCTTGAAGGGAAGAACCAGCTCTAGGGTGTCTTACTTCTCTCTTAGCTAGTCTTTAAAGCTGCAATATGTCACTTTTTGGGCAAACCGACCAAATTCATATAGAAATGTGTGCTATAGGTCTGTCATTCTCATTAAAAGAAAGAACAGCTCTACCGCTTCTTAGACTAGGTGCGCTATTTCTATGCTTCCCGTTCTTAAGTTTATTTTTGCATATTTTACTTTCGGTTTTGTACACCAGCTTCAAACAGCTGAAAATACAGTATTTTGGGTTATGGAAAATATATTTCACAGCGGTTTATTTTTTATTCTCTACACTATACTTGCTTGTTCTGTCAAATAAACTGAAAATAGGCTAACTATTCTCATTTTAGCAACCGGGAAATGGTGGAGCAATTTCTAGCAAATCTCTCTGATTTTTGTTGGATATCCAATTGAATCACTATGATATTGGAAGAAAGAGGGAAGGGGACATACCAGTATCCTGGCGTAAGAGAGTAAGTCCATCACCTGGTGACTGAGTAAATAATATTGGAGAAACCGCTAACACTGTATAACCCTCTTGTAAGACAAGAGTTGCTGTGTGTCACTTGACTTGAATCCAACACAGATCTGAGACCGGCGTGTAAGTCGTCAGAACTGATCTTATCTAATTAGAGCTGCATTCCAGTCGGAGCCTGTGTGGGGACGACACTATCGATCAGCTTATTGATTCAGAGAACCAACTAGCTCCTGGAGCTGTCTGATAGATCGCCTAATGAGGAAATCTCGCTGAGTACTCCCAGCCATTCCACTTATTTGATGAAAGCCATTACTAGCACACCTGATCTAATCCACAACTAATCACCAAGCCTTTCATCAGTTGAATCAGGTGTGCTAGGTGGTCTGGAATACATAAAATACATGGAGTGGCTGAGGGTACTCAAAGAGAGATTTGGGAAATAGTTTGTGCATGAAGTATAACACTTCTTCAGTCCCTTGGGCCTACAGATCATATGACAATTAATAACACGGACAGGACACACACACACACACACACACACACACACACACACACACACACACACACACACACACACACACACACACACACACACACACACACACACACACACACACACACACACACACACACACACACACACACACACACACACACACACACACACATTTGAACACAAATATATACAAACGATGAAGTGTAGGGGTATAACTGTAATTTCCCTGTACAGTAAGTGACCTTTGTAAGAGAAATAATTGGGTTACCAATGTATTGCCTCAGTTCTCTCTATTAAGAACTACTTGGCAGACCCCGGCTTTGCTAGACCGGTCAAATTGAATGCAAGCCTTACTTCTCAGTGCACTCACGATTTCATTCCCATCTACTGCAGTAAGATCCAGATTTCTGTGCTTTATACAAGCTTCTCCAGGCTGTGTTGTGCCTCGTCTCCGAGGACATACCCTGCACATCCCCAACAAAACCCTCTGAACCCCACCCAACCTCCCCAAATCAACCACACCAAACCCATAGGGCTATGCAACAGCAGCTCTATGAAGAAATAACCCGCAAGTGCTGCCTCAGAACCATTGGGTTGCCAAAAGTCGAACTCAGATCTGTGTTTTGGCCGGGGTTACACAAAGCAACCAGACCAGGAAACCGACCAGGAAACTGGACAGTAGTTTCTCTCGGTGAGGTCATATGGTCAGGAAAAACCTCCTGGCCCAAACAATAATAGCCCCCAGGCCATGTGTTCTCATGTCTTCTCTGCAGACACTGAACAGCCTTTTCCTAGGGGACCATACAACAGGAACCCAGTCAAGACTCTTCCTCCTTCCTGGACCAGCAACCAGGAAGCCTTCAGACAGACCCATCTATCCAGGCCACATAATACCATCATAACCTCCAGCCACAGTCACACAATACAGGGAGGACACCATTAAGGCTAGGGTCATTTTCCTGACAACATGACCTGACCAGGACAGACTCCTGCCCTTAGATGGCCTATCACATGAAGAGCTGCACATTTTCCGTTCCCCATATCTCGTCTGAATATTATAAGACACTTCTCTTTAAAGGGCTACTCGACTACGGTCATTATGTTACGTCGTGTCTGAAACCACCTTCCGGTGTGTTCCACAGATGGCATGGGCAACTACACAAGAATGTGTGGAGGGGACAAGACCTAAACGACAACAACAGCTCATCACATCTGGTTAACAATAAGCATGTTGCTGCTATGAACTCGTGAAAGACTCTGAGAGTCAGAGGTAAATAACTAAAATGACAGGATGAGAGCAATAAAATAAATCACTGACAAGTTCAACCTAAGATGAATATCGACATAAATGCAACATTTTGAGGGGGGTGCGTGTTTGGGACATGAGCTAACATCATATTCTACGAAATCGGAATGAATTGCATACGGCCCGGCCCGTGCATTGTGTTTACTGGTTCAGCCCGACACCATAATGAAATGTTAATATGACTGAGATGTTTTTCCAAATGACTTAACTTGGCACAGTCTGATCACCCACTGAGGCTTTGCTGAAGACACCCCACAACTGAGGAAACACAACAAACAAATAGTTTCTGACTTACTTCACACTTTTTCAACTTCATATTTATAATCTCCAGCTTCAACATGTGTGAAAATGGCTGGTTCCTATGTTTGTGGGGGGGGGGGGAATAAGTGTTTCCAATGACATCCTTCTGTGTGCATCGTGATTTTAACTAATTGATTTTAACTAATTGTCTACTAACTGGTTGATGAAGTCATTGGAAACACAAATCGTCCTCTCTTTTTTTTTTTACTACAAAACAAAGAAACGTGGCATTTCCACATATGTTGATGTTGGGGTGGTGCTGGAGATGATGAATATGAAGTTGAAACATTTTGAAAATGTCCCTTTAACAAACCTCCTACTTTGACTGAAATCTATCCACAGCCCTCCTTTTATGAGTAATTTTGAGGAAGATACGTGCGTGCGGCCTATAATTAAATAGTTTGCCCACATTTTGGGACATGCTTTGTGTCTGTGTCAACTGGGAGATCCTAAGTCAAATGGTCAGGATTGTGTGGGTAGTGTTCACATACACAGGCCTACAGTATACTATACAGAGTGGTTACGTAGTTGTGCCCTGCTTTACAGTTTAGTTAAGGCCTCGTAACAAGACATTACGCACATAAAACACACATACAGATAGACACAATAAAAGATACAGAGTCCTACATGTGATTCTACCTCGATTCAAGCGCACAACAAAATCCTGCGGATGATGTTAGGTAAAACTACCTGCCCTTTCCCATTATGTTTGACCTCATATTGGACGTACTACACAGAGCTCGAGATGTTCAATCTTGGGACTCACCACATTTTCCCTACAGCGCTGATGTCGGGCCTTTCAATCAAAACAGGATTGTGTTATGCCCAGCATCAGATCCCATTGTAATAAAAAGAAAACAGCCTGTATGTAAGACCTGCAGGCCTGTTGCATGACATGCCCCTATTGTGTAATCCGTGGCATGCCATCCACCCCGAGGGAGTGAAGGGCTGGCATTTTGAGCCAACCACCAGGCCTGTTGGGGCTACAGCAGAACAGCCTTAGCTAAGCATCTCCTCCTGCCACTATTACTGCAACCAGCCAGAGGACAAAGTGGAGGATTGCTAAAGCCGAGAGCAGGCATCTTCCCAGGGGAATTATACAAGAGGCAATTGTCTGAGTGCTGGGAGCAATTTGGATATGCATTTGAACAGTAACAGTGTCTGCATTTTAAGTAAATGTGCTTATTTGTGTGACTCAGTAGGCTCATGTTGTGGGCAAGGCTGTGTAGGGTTTTCTAAATGTGTGAAATAAAGTAAGCATGCAAGTGAGTAAAAGAGAGAGAGAGTGAGTGAGATAGTGTGTGTGCGTGTGTGTGTGTGTGTGTGTGTGTGTGTGTGTGTGTGTGTGTGTGTGTGTGTGTGTGTGTGTGTGTGTGTGTGTGTGTGTGTGTGTGTGTGTGTGTGTGTGTGTGTGTGTGTGTGTGTGTGTGTGTGTGTGTGTGTGTGTGTGTGTGTGTGTGTGTGTGTGTGTGTGTGCGCGTGTGTGTGTGTGTCTGCGTGCACAGGTGTGGCACTCTCACTTCAACTCTCTCCTTGACCACACTCTGGCCACTCAAACAATGGTCAAATAAATGAAGGAACGTTTAACATGTATTGATGTCACTACAAGGGCATCCGGTTTGTACCAGCCCATTGATTCCACAGAAACAGCAAAGAAATTGACATAAAAAAATACATGACACATTGTCTTGTCCACTCTCAGGTCTCAGCGGAACTTTGTGGGCCATTAAAGGTGATTGGTGGCTTGTGGAGGACGGGGGACAATCTCCCAGGAAGCCTATAATTACTCATCCTTAACTAGGTTGAAGATGACAAGGTTAAGACAATGTAATAATTCCATGTGGCAGCCTTAGAAAACAAACAAATGCATTTTCGCAAACAGTTATGGGATATTACAATTCTGTTTTCTTAACCTTTGTCATCTTCCACCTAGGTCCTTAAGAGAGCTGCAATCCAGCTCGGGAGGGACTCTCCAATTAAATGCCCAGCTAAATCAGAGCTGGAAGGACTGGGAGAGCTGGTTAATGGGTCGGAGGGAAGAAAAACAATTCTATACTGGACTATTGGATGATGAGGTGACACACTTGGGGAGTAGCTGCCCATGACCAGGATAGGGCATAACCCACTATGTGTGTAACGGAGATGGTCCGGTGGAATAAGATCACGTGATTTGTGACCTTGCCTGTGGCTGAGGCCTGAAGACGTCCAGGCTTTAGCTCAGCAGGCTAACAGAGTCTTGTGGTGCCACTCTTTTATATTTGGCTGAAAGCCTCTTTGATAAGATGGCACCGAAGCGGATGTCTGACGTTTTACATGCTCCTAACCAATTGTGCTATTTTGTTATTTTTTTTGTTTGTAATTTTTCTTTTTTAAACAAATTTTGTACATAATGTTGCTGCTACCGTCTCTTATGACTGAAAATAACTTCTGGACATCAGAACAGCGATTACTCACCACAAACTGGAAGAAGCTTTCTCCTTTAACGTGTCCGACGAGAAGGATATACTGCTTTCTTGGGAACAAGCCCAAATCCCCATAATTTGGGTGAAGAAAAGATGGAGGATTAGAGGGCGCAGATCGGGCTGCCTTCTGAGAATCCGGAGGCAAGTGAGTAAACTCCCACTGTCATCCGTTCTACTTGCAATCATTGGAAAATAAAATTGATGACCTACGATTACGATTATCCTACCAACGGGGCAATAAAATCTGTAATTTCTTGTGTTTTACTGAGTCGTGGCTGAAGGACAACACAAATCATATTGAGCTGGCGGGATTTTCCATGCATCGGCAGAACAGAGAAAAATCTGGTAAGGTTGGTAAGATGAGGGGTGGGTGTGTGTCTTTTTGTCAATAACGGCTGGTGTCGCAATACCTAATATTAATGAAGTCTCAAGGTATTTCTCGCCTGAGGTAGAGTACCTTATCTGTAGCTGTAGACCACACTATCTACCAAGAGAGTTCTCATCTAAATTATTTGTAGCTGTCTATTTACCACCACCGATGCTGGCACTAAGACCACACTCAAGTAACTCTATAAGGCCATAAGTAAACAAGAAAATGCTCATCCAGAAGCGGCGCTCCTAGTGGCCGGGGACTTTAATGCAGGCCAACTTAAATCAGTTTTACCAAATGTTTTACCAGCATGTCACATGTGCAACCAGAGGAAAACAACTCTAGATCACCTTTACTCCACACACAGACATGCATACAAAGCTGTCCCCCACCCTCCATTTGGCAAATCTGACCATAATTCTATCCTCCTGATTCCAAGCAAAAACTAAAGCAGGAAGTACCAGTGACTCGCTCAATACAGAAGTGGTCAGATGACACGGATGCTAAGCTACAGGACTGTTTTGATAGCACAGACTGGAATATGTTCCGGGATTCATCCAATGGCATTGAAGAGCATACCACCTCAGTCATTGGCTTCATCAATAAGTGCATTGACAACGTTGTCCCCACAGTGACCGTACGTACATATCCCAACCAGAAGTCATAGATTACTGGCAACATCCTCATCGAGCTAAAAGCTAGAGCTGCCGCTTCAAGGAGCAGGACACTAATCTGGACTCTTATAAGAAATCCTGTTATGCCAACCATCAAACAAGCAAAGCGTCAATACAGGATTAAGATTGAATCCTACTTACCGGCTCTGACGCTTGTTGGATGGGGCATGGCTTGAAAACTATTACAGACTGCAAAGGGAAACCCAGACGCGAGGTGCCCAGACCACCATAGTCCCCAAGGAAGCGAAGGTAACCTGCCTAAATGATTACCGCCCTGTAGCACTCACGTTGGAAGCCATGCTGTGCTTTGAAAGGCTGGTAATGGCTCACATCCACAGCATCCTCCCGGATACCTTAGACCCACAGATGACACAATCTCAATCACACTCCACACTGCCCTTTCCCACGTGGACAAAAGGAACACCTATGTGAGAATGCTGTTCATTGACTACAGCTCAGCATTCAACATCATATGGCCCACGAAGCTCATCACTAAGCTAAGGACCCTGGGACTAAACACCTCCCTCTGCAACTGGATCCTGGATTTCCTGACGGGCCGCCCCCAGGTGGTAAGGGTAGGCATCAACACGTCTGTCACGCTGATCCTCAACATGAGGGCCAGTCAGGGGTATGTACTTTGTCTCCTACTGTACACCCTGTTCACCCATGACTGTGTGGCCAAACACGACTCCAACACCATCATTGAGTTGGCTAACGTTGGCCTGATCACCGACAACGATGAGACGGCCTATAGGGAGGAGGTTAAAAAAAACTGGCAGCGTGGTGCCAGGACAACAACCTGTCCCTCAATGTGAGCAAGACAAAGGAGCTGATCGTGGACTACAGGAAAAGGCGGGCCGAACAGGCCCCCATTAACATCGACAGGGCTGTAGTGGAGTGGGTCGAGAGTTTCAAGTTCCTTGATGTCCATATCACTAATGAATTATCATGGTCCAAACACACCAAGAAGAGGGCACACACAAAACCTTTCCCCCCTCAGGAGACTGAAAAGATGTGGCATGGGTCCCCAGATTTCCTCTAAAAGTTCTACAGCTGCACCATCGAGAGTATCCTGACCAGTTGCTTCACCGCCTGGTATGGAAACTGCTCGGCATCTGGCCATAAGGGTCTACAGAGGGTAGGGTGTGCGGCCCAGTACATCACTGGGGCCTAGCTTCCTGCCATCCAGGACCTATATAATAGGCAGTGTCAGAGGAAAGCCCATAAAAGTGTCAGAGACTCCAATCACACAAGTCATAGACTGTTTTCTCTGCTACCGCACGGCAAGCGGTACCGGACCAAAAGGCTCCTTAACAGCTTCTACCCCCAAGCCAAACAATACATCAAATAGCCACCGGACTATTTACACCCCCTCCATTTGTTTTCTACACTGCTGCTACTCACTGTCAATTATTTATACATAGTCACTTTACCCCTACCTACATGTACAAATTACCTCAACTAACCTGTATCCCCACACACTGACTCGGTACCGGTACCCCCTGTATGTAGCCTTGTTATTGTTATGTTATTGTGTTACTTTTTATTCTTTTACATTTTTTTTACTTTAGTTTATTTGGTAAATATTTTCTTAACTCTTCTTGAACTGCACTGTTGGTTAAGGGCTTGTAAGTAAGCATTTCACGGTAAGGTCTACACTTGTTGTATTCGGCGCATGTGAACAAATCATGTTCGATTTGATTTGATGTTCTTCTAGGTCAGAGAACGCATTCCGATGTTCAGCTTTTGCCCACCAAAGAAAAGTCTGTGTTTTTATTGGGAAGCTCTAATCATTTCCCTCCGGGGAGATAAAGACACAAAAGGTTTAATGAAAAGTTTTGTGGTTCCATTGGGGCATTTAAGACAGGTGGCACCCAAAGGAGATGTATATCAAATACCCGCAATAAAACATTTAAAAAAATATCTTAGTTACAAATGTTTGTTCTCTGTGTACTTCTATCAGTTTGCATGGCCCCCAGCTACACTATCACCAAGCCTGACCAATACTGGCAAACATTTGTTGTTCCTTGCTCAAGACAAGTACCATCATGAATGGTCACCCACCTCCATGAGCTGGTTGAGCCTAGCCTACTCTGCCAGACTGTGAGTCATGATTATTGTGTAGTTGAGACATGGAGATTAATCATTTACTGAACAGAATGAACCTTATCCACACCTTGCATGGGGATAAACTATATCCCCAGCACCATGTCTTTGTGGTTCTTGTTGCATGTGCATGCTTAGGCCTTTGTGTGCAAATGTGTTTATGATGGTACCCTTGTTTATGTTGTAAATTGCATGAATGTACAAACCTCAAAATGTTTGTAGCCTGGTAAAACTCCAGTAGACATTTGCGATCCTAATGTGACATTTGGCCTGCATATAAGAGTTTTCCAGAGCTAAACAGATTGAAGTGTTTGTTGCTGAACTTAAAATCACAGAGAAGCGACAGCCAGGAATTTGACAATAACTTACAGGTAGCTCAGTGGAAAGTACATTTCTGTTTCATTTTACAGTACACCTACTGGTATATAAATATAGTATCAAATAAAGTACTGTGTAACAACACAGTACAATGGCATAAAATTGACTGTATTATACTGTAAAAAATGTAAATTCTACCGTAATCACAGTATTTTATTGTAATCACAAGGACTATGTGCAAGCAGGGTGGCTGCTAGGTGCTAAGTGTTTACACAGCATAATGTATGGTACTGTTTTCTGTGGGCTGGAATTACAGCACCATTCAAAATAAAGCAATTATTTTCCCACAATCCACCATAATTTACAGTGTGCTGCTTTTACTGTTGATAATACCCAAAATCATCTATAATTTACAGTTTTCCGTTACAGTACTGAAAGGTAGTTTGACATCCACAGATGCAATGCCATATTATTTCCCTTTATCTTGCCTGTGCACATTCTAGAATAGCAAGATTGATCAAATCTAACATTTGACAACACTTACAGGTATCTTTTCTCTCCCACCATCTGTTTGTGAAGCGCCACCGAGAACCCAAAGAGACTTCCCGGGGTCTTTCCTTCCTTGACAACAGGGAACCGCACATCCAGGTTGAACCCCTGAAGAACATGTACTGTACACAACAGGACAAGCAACAGGAGATAGTAGGTATTCGTAGAAAACCGGAGTAGTTGAAAGATTGCCATGTGGAATTCCTTATTATATTTTCTTCTCTAACATCCGTTGTTCAAATGCAGACTTTGTTGTATTATTTTTTTTAAAAATGACTTTCGAATCTTTCTCTCAAGTCAAATAACCGTGCGCACTGAGCAGCCCTCAACGAACTCTACCCTACCTCCCTCTCTCTCTCTCTCTCTCTCTCTCCGCTCCGTTCTCTCTCCCTTCTGTCGTCAAATACATACAACCACATACGGCCGATTGAACCTCAAACGTGCTCACTGTACAGTGCACTCATTAGTCATTCTTCCGGGGTGTAGTGCGGTCATCATAAATGAAATCATTGGGAGGTTGTACCGAGATTAAATTGAGCGCGCGCAGGCACCTTGTCTGCACGACAGCTCAGCCTGGTCTCTTACACTAGACATTACAAAGTACATTTAAAATCCGGACACTCAAATCATTATAATATGTTACGTTTGGTATAGTTACATAACCCATAACACATAATTCACAACACATCATACATTTAGCAAATTCGTAACATATTGTACGAATTGCAACATCGTAACACATCATACATAATGGATGATGGACATCCATCCACAAATGAATACACACTCTACGAAACGTAATGTATCATATTAATTGGAGTGTCTCAGGTTTACATTTACTGTGTTACGGTACAGGTTGGACAGCTCCAGACTACCAATAGAGCAATTGCAATTATGCATTGTGAGAATCCTTGCCAGACAGCATAGAGTGGCCTATTCTCTAGTCTAGACAGTGTATCTCCAAGTCGTGTGGGAGTTTAGAATGTGATATGTAAGTGTGTCTATAGTGCCCCAAGGAGAAAGTGGTGATTGGAATAATCATGGATGGTAGACAAATTGCTAAATAAAAAAGTAAACATGACCTTTAACCTTTAACATTTAACCTTTAACCTTCTGCAATACAGTTCATTTGCAGTTGGATACACGGAGTGTATGATAACTTTTGAATAATGCTGAACAACTGTTATAACAACACACACTGTTCTCACTGTCTATAGTAGTTGAAAAGTGTATGAGCAGAGTTCTGTGATGTCATTAAGGAATACTCCCATATGACTTAATTATGTTGATCTTTCTCAGAAGAATGCCATGTAATTTCACATAGTAATGCTTGTAGTAGACAGTGTATGCCCCCAAGGCACATCTCTCTCTCTGTGAGGTTTCCCGTAGGAATGCTTTTGATGATGATGTCTGACTGAGTTACGGGTTCAAGAATTCGTTTCAGAATCACAAAGCCAGGTTATCGTTTATCCTTCCTCTTGTTTTTTTCCTTCAATAATTCACATGATCCCTCACTTCTTCTCCTCTCTATCCCTTCTATCTCTCAACCATTGTAGAAGTTTCCCACAGCCTTGTTCTGAGCAAGCCTTGTTCTGAGCAGGCACACCAGGCAGCAGCTGCTGTGACAGTTATTGCTGGCTGGGGGGAAAAAAACGTTGATTTGACTTGAACGCGCCTCTTACTTCAGAGTAGCATTTGTGAAATGGTTATGAGGGAGTAACAACCTAAGAAAAATCAGGATGAATGAATCATCTTTCTGCCCGGTATTGAATGTCACCTTTTCACCAAACTGATTCTGGGCTCTATGTTTGGCAGGTGTTAAACCAGTGCAATTGTCAAATGTTTCCCACATAAAAAGTGAAAGTCACCCAGCAAAATACTACTTGAGTAAAATTCTAAAAGTATTTGGTTTAAAATGTACTTACCGTAAGTACAGTGGTGTAAAAAAATACTCACTTGAGTAAAATTAAAAAGTAAATGCTATACATCAAATTCCTTATATTAAGCAAACCAGACACCACAAATGTCTTGTTTGTTTTTTACACACCGATATGTACCCTTTAGCCTACTGGAGATGATTCTGGAAGGAGAGGATAAAGGGGTGGTAAGACTGCTGACAGCAGGGCATGTAAGGTCACAATACCAGGTCGCAAACACACATTTACCCAGACGGCTCCAAGGACCCGGTGACGAGACACATCTCAGAAACTCTATCCCAGATATACAGTTCACCCAGAAAAAAAATGACTTACAGGATTCTACACCAAGCAATGACAGTCAACTTTCCTTGGGTCCCAGCTCACGTGGGGGGGTGCCTGGGAACGAAATGGCAGATGAAGGAGCCCTACATGACGACACCAACATCATAGTTCCAAAGTTAAAATCAGGAAATGAAGTCACTCATCAGAATCCAAATAACAGACAAATGGCGAAAGGAATGGACAGAAGGGGGAACAGGAAGGAATATAAATACAACATCCACTGACTGGTTTCAATCAGCAATAACCACAAAGGGCTCTCAAGACGATCGGAAACCATAATCACCCATCTACAAATAGGACACAATGGCCTCAATCACTCTCTCAAAAGTCCTGCAGCAGAAACTACAGATCAAATCCTCCTTCACTGTCAAACCTATGAACATCAAAGGCAAATGCTTAGAAGAACGATCACATCCCTGGGGAATAAGCTTCACCCTCTCCAACTTACTCAAAAGCTGTCCAGAAAAAACTGTAATTCATTTAGCAATATATTCCTTCTTCCATTCATGTAGACTTGAGTGCAGAGTCTAGAACACCTCCATAGTATCATCACACCCCAGCCCAGTAGGTGGCGGTAGTGTACGAAATACTGGTATGCACACGGTTTTAAAACCCCAATGAAGAAGAAGAAGTAAGCGCTAATCAAGATTAAACTTCCAAACAATATTTATCCCTGTGATCATAAAACAAACTATTTCTTACTCTCTGAGTAACTCTACAAACTCACTTCCCTTCTACGTAACATATCAGTGGCACCAGACTCAAACAAAATCGTGATTTGAGGGAGGAGTTTCTTAAAATAAAATCCCAACCAAACCCTTCTTATGCAAGTACTGTAGTAGGCCTATGTAATGAAACTCGCTCCTCTGTCCTGTACTGCAGTGATTGTTCCGATTACATCCGGGCACTCTTATCAGTTCCTCCCACACTCTCCATCCCACCCAGGGGCCCTAATAGGGGACGGACAGGAAACAGGAAGTGTAGACATTGCCACATTGCGCATTGGGTTATGTCCCAAATGGCACCCTATTCCATACATAATGCAGAAAAGTAGTGCATAGCAAATAGGATGCTGTTTGGGACAGAGCCAGGGTGTCACGATGATAATCAATGGGGAATTTTCCCAAAAGGGCAACAAAGATCTTATTCCGTACATTATACAGTACCAGCATTTGCAACTTGGCAGTTGTAAGCTCTTAGTCTTTCACTACTGCAGACTGAGGGAAGGGTTGTGGTTGCTGGAGAATTCCCCATACATCAGTCCTGAGTCAGTGACAATTCTTCTTTGGAACTTGAAATGGTTTGAACTTTAAAGTACATAATGAAAAGGGTGAGGATCACTGCTCTTTGGTGTCAGTTCAATTCAAATTCTGTAATTGATTGATCCAATTACAAATAGGTATTCCAATGATGCAACATCATCAGGTTATAACCATTATGACTGTCTCTCAGTAGAGGACAATGTCTCGACCTAATGTCCACAAAAATGCAGTATACAAACTGTGGCCTCGTGTTATTTTCATGTTTCAACGCTTACAACAGGCAATCACATGTACCTCACAACCAAATCATTGCTTCTTATGTTCCAACAATGTTTGCTTACTTACACGCCTTGTCTTTTCGACGATGCACTTGTACGATTTCTTAAGGAAGGACTGCCTGCGTGATCAAAGCAACATCTTGTTTGGACAGGTGGAGATATCACACTTACTCTGTCAGACTTCATACAGTCAGGATAACACATGGACGACTTGCGCTGAATACACTCCAAACACAAACCTGGCAGGGCATCCTAGATGGTCAGATCTTGTCACGTTGAATTTGAATAGACGGAACTCGACACTGTCATAGAGCAGGTGAATTTATGTGAAACCCCCTGAGATCCGTAGATATGTTAAAGCAATAAGCCTCGAGAGGGTGTGGTATATAGCCAATATACTATGGCTAAGGGCTTTTCTTAGCACGACGCAACGCAGAGTGCCTGGATACAGCCCTTAGCTGTGGTGGTATATTGCCCATATATGATAAACCCTGACGTGCCTTATTGCTATTATAAACACTAGCAAGCAAGGGATAAGAACGTTGCCCGCCAGTATGGCAATGGAACATATAGAACGAACGACAGGGTCGTGTCCATAGATACAGAACAAAAAGACTGAACAACTTGTGTCTAGCAACCGAACCGATAGAACAAATGACCAGTCGGCTTGGGTAGCAACCCTAGATTTGTGTGGGAACTATATCTTCTGGAAGGATGAAATAGTATGAATAAATTCAGCAAAATAACGTTTTTAATGAAAATATGTAAATTACAATTTGAATATCTTGGTAATACCCTTGAAGCTGGTGTTTGGAGGATATATTGGCACCTCATGCATCTTAGTTTACAGTATAGAACACATTCCAGTCATACTCATTCCTAATTCTATGGTTGGAATATACTGTATTCAAACCCAGGCCTTCCTAAGATTTGGATGCAGAATTTGGTAATATGGTACTGAATTCCTCTTGACAGGCATTGGTGTCAAGTCATTTTTGTCAAGTCATTGGTATTATATTGACACGATCATGGGATGAATGTCAGGAGATGTGTTGATGATGGTAGGAAGTATATGTGGTTCATAGTAAGTGTATCCCATGATAAGACCTCTTAATATTGAATCACACTTAGTAGTAACAAGCTAAAACTGTGTGTATGCACTGTAGGTTTTGAGAAAGCACAAAGTTGCACTTTCCGCTCAATAAATGCCACACGGTTTCTCCCACAGTAGAGGTTTCACACCATAGCTGTCACATAGAAGAACCAACAGATCTATCTTTCCACCATAGACTGTCTGTTTCCCACGGTCACAGCCCGGCAGAGGAGAGATGGACAGAGTCTGAGCGCTCACAGACAGACAACCACTCCATACTGTACACAGAGAAGAACTAGGCTACATCCCCAAAAAATGACACCATATTCCCTATATAGTGCAATACTTTTGACTAAAACCCTATGGGGACTATATAGGGAATAGGGAGGCATTTGGGTCACCGACATAGTCAACTACAGAAGAGCCAAAGCTTTGATTAACATTCGAAGGAATCAGGATTCTTCCTCGTTGATAATGTAATGAGGACATCGTTGAAAAGACAGGCCGCTTCTCTCTGTTCCCCTCTTTCTCCCACCCAGTGATACACTATCTAGAGGAATTCAGATATGAAGTACATACAGTACACTACACATCCCCCCCCCCCCACACACACACACAATGCTTACTGTTAACACACAAATCAGTATGAAATATGATACATACTAAACAACATTGCACATTTCATGTCTGGACACACGGTCGGCAAGGAAATCACTTATTTCAAGGGGAAGCTTTGTGGTTGTTTTTTTCAACACAGCTTGTGTATACTGTGTGTATACTGTGTGTATACTGTGTGTATCCTGTAGACATTGCCAACAACAAAGTTAGAAACACACCATCAAAGAATTGGTCTTTGCGATTAGATATATTTCACACAAGTTGTCATCAGAAGCATTTCCTGCACTGATTAGACACGACAGGAAGTTTTTGGCAGTGACAGGGGATGGGTCACACAGGAAGGTCCTAATTAGCTGTGTTTGTGTGCGCGCGCGTGCGTGTGTGGAGCCATGAAGAAACAGGAACAGCTGTAGCTCTAGTAGTTTATCTGCAGGCCATTCTAACAAGGAGAGCCTAAACCATTACACCCCCTTTCCTCCTCTCTCCCAATCCTCAGATAAATGGCTTCCCGGTCGGACGCAGGTCAGCATACAGATACAATACATCCCCTTGCCTGGCAAACAGATCTGGGTTCAAACACTATTTCAAATCATTGCAAATACTTTATCTGAGCTTGTCTGGCTTAATTGAGCAGTAGAATAGCCCATATAATCCCACCTGGCACTCCAGGCAGACTAGAGCAAAACATGTCAAATACTATTTGAAACCAGGTCTGCTGACAAGCAGCAGAAAATGTGCAAGTCTCTCCTAATCAGACTGTCACAACAAGTCTCTTTCCTTAGTGTACAGAATATTGGATAATGGCTTGTGGAGTTGAAATATCATCAGTTACTATTAAGGTGGTGAGGTAAAATATCATATCCACACTATTTTAGAATTGGGCTAACTGTATATTAAACATTCAAACGCATCAGGGGCATTGATAACAGTTTGACTTTAAGCCAAATGGATTAGTGTGGAGGTTGTTCAAGACTATCAGACTGAGTAAGAATTCATTGAATAGCTCTGAAACTCTGTGACATATCTATATCCCCTGTCAGTCTTACTGCTCCCACGTCCTGTCTGACCAAGGATATCTCTGAAACTCTGTGACATATCTATATCCCCTGTCAGTCTTACTGCTCCCACGTCCTGTCTGACCAAGGATATCTCTGAAACTCCGTGACATATGTATATCCCCTCTGAAAGGATATCTCTGAAACTCCGTGACATATGTATATCCCCTGTCAGTCTTACTGCTCCCACGTCCTGTCTGACCAAGGATATCTCTGAAACTCTGTGACATATGTACTGCTCCCACGTATATCCCTGAAACTCAGTCTTACTGCTCCCACGTCCTGTCTGACCAAGGATATCTCTGAAACTCTGTGACATATGTATATCCCCTGTCAGTCTTACTGCTCCCACGTCCTGTCTGACCAAGGATATCTCTGAAACTCTGTGACATATGTATATCCCCTGTCAGTCTTACTGCTCCCACGTCCTGTCTGACCAAGGATATCTCTGAAACTACGTGACATATGTATATCCCCTGTCAGTCTTACTGCTCCCACGTCCTGTCTGACCAAGGATATCTCTGAAACTCTGTGACATATCTATATCCCCTGTCAGTCTTTCTGCTCCCACGTCCTGTCTGACCAAGGATATCTCTGAAACTCCGTGACCTATGTATATCCCCTGTCAGTCTTACTGCTCCCACGTCCTGTCTGACCAAGGATATCTCTGAAACTCCGTGACATATGTATATCCCCTGTCAGTCTTACTGCTCCCACGTCCTGTCTGACCAAGGATATCTCTGAAACTACCTGACATATGTATATCCCCTGTCAGTCTTACTGCTCCCACGTCCTGTCTGACCAAGGATATCTCTGAAAATGCCTCTGCCTACCGATTCCCTTCTGGTTAGCAGTGTTTCAGAGGTATCAAGTCAGAATGTTTATTTTAACATTGGATTCAGGGGTCAAGTATGTAATCTATTTCACCTTTATTTAACTAGGCGAGTCAGTTAAGAACAAATTCTTATTTTCATCGACAGATTTGGGTTAACTGCCTTGTTCGGGGGCAGAACGACAGACCTTGTCAGCTCAGGGATTCGAACTTGCAACCTTTCAGTCACTAGCCCAACACTGTAACCACTAGGCTACCCTGCCACCCCCAATGTATCAAGTATCGAGTCTGCCCAGAGCTACAAAGATGATGCATCTCCACAGTGTGCTCCTCTAACCATGCCATTAGTATGATGAATTAGCTTATACTTATCTAATCTGTGCCCCTGACAAGGGAGCTGCTGCCTGAGAGCTTTGTTCAAATCTGCACACAGAATGCAATGGAAGATGTGTAATAATATCGATGTGTAGTGGTTCAATATTTATACATATTAGGTTCTTATTTATTGCACGGTTTATTCAGTTTGTCAGTCCCCTCAGGCTTCAGGTCATCTGTAAACATTGCGATACACAAAATGATACTTTCCTGTAAGTCACAGATCATTTCCCCAGAATGCTAACATGGATCAATACAGTGTTGGTCTCTCTTATCTCTCTCAGATGCAGCAGGAACAGTATGGATGCTGCCCATCAGTTCTGCCTTAGCCATGCTAAAATGTATTTAATAGCAGATGTCTAGCAGATGACTGTGAAATGTGCGTGTTTTACCTACCTTAGTTGAATGCACTGATGGTAAGCTACTCTGGATAAGAGCATTGGTTAAATTATTCAACTGTTATAATGTATGTCCCTTCATTTTACAATAGCCCTTGGTTAATCATAGGTCTGTGTTACAGACAGGTCTATATTAACACATTACATTGTAAAAGATCCATTGCCATCACAGCACAATGTACAGGTGCAGTCTCCACACAATGTCAGGCCCAGAATACAGTTGATTTCCATGCCAGAGATATACAGTACTTGGCCCAAAGACAGGCCCATCCATTCATGTCCGTCCATTAAGCTGTCTCAGTAAGGCTCAATGGGTGATTTACCGCCACTAAGATAGAGCAGACACAATCTCACCAGACTTCACCATTCTGTGATCAGGCCATTAAAGCAGGGATGGCTTTTTATGAATCTGTGTGCCATCGTTAACAGACAGAGATAGATATATGGGAGGGTAAAGCCAAAGCCTCTGTTAGAGGGCAGCAGGTAGCCTAGTGGTTCAGACGGTTGGGCCAGTAACTGAAAGGTTGCTGGTTTGAATCCCAGAGCCGAATAGGTGAACAATCTGTTGCTGTGCCCTTGAGCAAGGTACTTAACACTAAGGCTCCTGCAAGTCACTCTGGTTGAGAATGTCTGCTGAATCACTGAAACCAATGGAGTGGCATCCTCTGTGCCAGGGTAGTGGTAGATGAC